>NC_091540.1:69283148-69585555 GCF_042242935.1 Bactrocera oleae | reverse complement strand
TATGCATACAGATATGTTTGTATATAGCATGCAAAAGTGTTAGGAATCAACGCTCGAGCATGAAATATCTAAGCAATAATCTATGGTTTAGGAGACGCAAGAATCATTACAGTCATTAAGCTATGACGAGGAGCACAAAAATGATTTAAGTTATTAGTAGAAAGTATTTAAAAGAAAAAATAAAGAAGAAATGAAAAATATTATTTTCAACTGCACACAATCATGAAGTCATTACAAAAAAGATCAGAAATGTCCGTATTTGTCCATTGTATATTTTTAAAATAGAAGTAAATGGAATTTTGAGAACAAAACGTTCTACAATCCTCACTTCAGACAACTTCATCCTGGAAATAAAATGTGAAAGATATTTATTTAAATAAATTGAGATGAGCTTAGGTTAGGCTAATCAGACGTAGCACAATTTTATGCATTTTACAACTTGTTTACAGCCTGAATGTGAATGATAAAATTTTTCAAAGTATTTCCTAAAAGAAAGTTGGCTTGAAACCCTAAAAGCTCCACTGAAAAAAGTAAAACCAAACACCCAAAAATATTTTCCAAAAAAATAATTTAAGTTGCTTCGCTCAGACTTACTCTTTGTACACTTCAAGTGGCGGGGGAATTTGAAGTGGGATTCAGGCAGGCAAACACTAATGAAATTTTAATCAGTTAGCAAAGGATCTAAAGTAAAGCCTCAAGCGAAGTGCAGGTAGACACGCAGAAAGAAAAAATACAAGTACAAGTAGGAGAAAAACCACTAAGGAACGCCGATTGCAGCTACGCCGCTGAACTTGCGGCAAAGTGTATGAATATATTTCAGCATAGTTTTAGGTGCTGTCAGCAGGTAATAGCATGTCATTGGGCAAATAAGCGCAAGTTAACTTAAGCAAAATACCTGCGAGGTTCATTAGCAGCGAGCAGCGAATGGAGCACAGCCAGCGGCAAGCGGCAAAGGTTGAAAAGCAACAAGCATAATAAGCAGTGAAGATATGCCGAGAATTACAAGTCAAAGATGAGCAAAGGCTTGAGCGTCGTGGCGCTAGTTCGTAGGGTAGTTGACGCTTCGGCTGTTAATTAGAAAGTTTCATGATAGGGGAATCGTGTGCGTCCCACGTGGCGTATAAGTAACCAGGTATTCATATGCACAACTCCCTAGCAGGCAGCGAGTGTGGAATAATTTAATGCCAGCCAACTTCAAAGGAAACTAAAAGTATGAAAAGCAGCTTATATTAACATTGTGTTGTTGCTTTTGTTGTTGTGCTCTCCAAATCGCTGCTATTTATGCCAGCTGCCTTGCATTAAATCACATTTACTGAGTTTAAGCGCTCATTCAACGCTGACATTTATCATTTTTTATGAGTACGCTCAAATTCCTTTTCAACTTTTTCGGTATGTTGTGTTGTTTTTCAGCTTAATTTGCTCGCTTATGTTGCCTTCACATATACATACATGAAGTATACAATGTGAAGAAGCACAGAAGCGACAGCTGCCGCATAGACCACATATGTTAAATTCTCATTTAATTTTCATAAGCAATTTGTGCCAGACAAAAACAACATAAAATGCTGGATAAATTAATCGCAGACATGCAAATCGTAAGAAAGTGCCGCTTTTAAGTTGCGCCTGTCGGTCGGTGTGCCCTCAAACAGCATTTCTTTAAAAACATTGAAGTAGAAGTTGAGTGAAAAAATGGGTGAGTTTAGGTGCCGAAGTGAGGGATTTAGGCGGGGTTATACATGTTAAATGGTAAACGTAAATTGAGCGAAATATTTTTGTATGCAAAATATGTGGTAATTATGGCTGCCACATCAGTCCAAAACTCGCGTACAGAAAATTGTTGATTATGGGTCTCCTTCAATATTCACATGAAAGCAAAATATTTGAGAAAATTACGCACAAAATATATTTAATTACGAGGTCACTAATTTTGAAAAAAGGTAATTTTATTAAAACCATTGATTTTATAATAATACAAAAATATATGAAAGATAAAAGATTGCGACTTTCTAGATTCAACTCAATTGAAATACAAGTAATTAATAATAAGGGTTTTACTGAGATAAAAATTATTATTCTGAACATTTTATTAATAAAACAAGAAAGCTTTTTTAAATTAAACAAATTTTCATGCAAGAACTTTTGATCAGTCACTTTGTATGGCAGCGATTTAAATAATTTTTTGAAGACCGTACCGTTGTCTAAGGTAATAATTTATGCCAAATGTTGTGAAAATATATTGTCAAATTGAAATATTGAAAAGGACGCGTGCAAAAATTCAGATACGATAGGCATAGTTAAATTGACTCAGCTCGTCACACTGATCATTTATACGAGTATACATATGTAATGTCTCCTTCTGGGTGTTACAAATTTCGCGACAGACTTAATATATCCTGTTCAAGGTATACAAAATATTTTTTCTTGTATATCATAAAATAATGCAATTTCAAAAAAAATTTAAAACTGACTAAAGCGTTTTGAAGAACTTTAAAAAATTAATTTGACGCTAATCAAAATGAAAATGACCTAATAATCAACAAATCAATCGATTCAAGTTTATTTTATTATATAAAAATTGTTGATTATATTAGAAAGCTACATTTGTTCAACAAAAAAACTAAACAAATCTAAAGCATTACAAAAGTAAAATGAGACTTAACATATAAATTATATAGCATAAATAAATACAAAAATTTAATAGTATAATATTTATGACAAAGGAGAAATACAGCCACTATATTTATCACACCAAATTTCAAAAATTCTAAAAGTGAACTTAAGCCTTTCCTAAACTTAAGCTTACTAAAGCCTAAATCACGAACGAAGTTAAGAAAATTAATCAGCGGTTGCGTACGACAACATTTAATAACCTTAAAGTTTCAAAATCAGAGGAGGAGCTTTGAATTTTGTAAAATTTTAAGAACATATTTTTCGAAAATGGGCTTGAAAACTACGTCGAAATATTTAACTTAAAAAAAAAAATCGTGTCAAGCACAAAAAATCTACATAGATAAATTGAGAAAACACGCCATAAACAACAACAATTGCAAACATTTCCTGTAACACTCAATTCGCTGGCAAGACTTCTTGTGCCGCTTTTACACTCACAACGGCGCACACATATTCTCCCTTATCCATTATTACTACTTTGTCGTTCAGCGTTGCACTTGTTTTGATTTTTTCTAAACACCTTCCTCCGCATTCACTTCCTTTTGGCGCTTAATTCTCTTCGGATGTACAGTGAATAATGTTTGCCCTGCACGACAAATAATTATTTTTCCACGCGCCGCCGGAAGTCGCGCACACCCCATTTCCCAAAATGCGGGAATGAGGCGCCCTACCGGTCGATCCTAAAGTTTCTGTCAATTTATATGCACAAAAAGAGTGTCAGGCGGTGCCAAATAGTGCCACAGCACGCCATTTGCGTAGGAAAGCCATTCGTAGTTCTACCTTCTGGCAAACACACACGCACACAGAGACACGTCTATGTGGCACAGCGTGAATTAAATAATGTCGGCAGCGCTGCTATTCCGTGACTCCCAAAACTGGACTATTAAATTTCGCAAACTGCTTTCGGCACTACTTGGCCCCGGGCTGCCTTTAGTTATTCCTATGTTTTACTTCGAAACGTTCTGCAATCTTTGTTGCTCGCACTGTTGATATTTGATGTTGTTGTTGCTGTCGTTAGGGTTTGTCGATGTTTAGGAAATGTTTTAAATGGATTTTGGCAGCTAAGCGACACAGTGCTGCCGAAAATGTTTTAGGCCATTCAGCATTCTAGCACGTTCTTCCCCTAACTACGAATGAAGGAGGAAGCGAGCGATGAGAGGAGGCAAGAAGAAAAATAAATTAGAGGTACGTGTATATCAGATTCGGAATTAAGCATTTTTATTTTCAGGATTATATAAAAATAGTCCGACGATTTTGAGGTATCGTGATGAGAGGTAATTTTTAAGAAATTTTCAGGTTAAACTTTAAAATTTTGCAGTTGCACGAAATGAATTTGATAAAATTTGAAGTATTTAACAGTAAACAAATGAGCAATGTGTGCTTACAATGTGCTTTGCTTCCTTCCTTTCATTTTAGATGTGCGTCTTCACGTTTTCTGGGTATAAAATTGTGCTCCCTACAAACCAAATACTCCTCTTTCCGAGATAAGAAAGATTGTTTAACCACTAAAATGGCTTTAAGTGGTATCGATCACAGAACAAAATTTAACAACAAGTTTGCTTGAAATTTTGTGTTTCCAATATAATCAGGACTACGGCATCATTGTAAATCTCTTGTTTCGGGGAGTCTACTTTATCAAAAACACAAGTATTTGAGTGTCACAAAGCAAACAGTGAAGGTCGTGAAGTTATTGAAAACTTGCCTTATGCGAGTCGTCCATCCACCTCTGTTAATAACGATAACATCGAAAAAGCTTTAAAACGGTCATGTTGGCATCTGACAGAAAGCAGAAGGTTCAACATCTCTTATGGATTGACTCAACACATTTTGTATCGCTGAAGACTACGCGCGCCATCCCAGCCAAGACTTGTAACAAGTGTATACAAATTGGTTTAATCGTTGACATCCTCAGCAGCCCACTTTAAAGATAAAAACTTTCTTATAAATAACTTGTATACGACTATGTAGTTTTTTGTCAGTCCGGGTCATATGTGATCAGTATTAAATGGATCTGCAAAAAAGCTTACAAGCTTTTATCATATGAATCAATTGATACCTTTCACTTTCAGATTTTTTTAGGAAAATACATATTTCCTATTATAACAATTTAATGAATCTACTGATTCGAATAATTGATGTTGGGACTTCTAAGATTTCTGTTTTACGTGTTTGATGCACCGATGCACTCAAAAGAAGAGCAATCCGTAAAATATATGCTGACTTCAGAGAGAGTCGAAGCCAAATTCATAGCCTTAATATTAACGCTCACCGATAATAAAAGAATAAAGGGTCTAACGAGTGATATCAGCTATGTATCTAGATATCCTAACAAAGCAGAAGTTTGATACTGAGACAAATGACTGATTGATTATGACCTAACCGTTAAGCTTTTAAAATATTTTGTGTGATTTTATACACCTGTATATCGACTGTGTATATTGCAATATGGATCATTGTCACTACGTCGATTAGTTTTCCAATAAAAAGC
Organism: Bactrocera oleae; assembly: GCF_042242935.1. Taxonomy (NCBI): domain Eukaryota; kingdom Metazoa; phylum Arthropoda; class Insecta; order Diptera; family Tephritidae; genus Bactrocera; species Bactrocera oleae. Next base: position 69,580,397 of record NC_091540.1, on the reverse strand, counting down.
AATATTGAAGCTCTCTTGTTACCTTTCTGAGGAAAACTAGCTTCCATACTAATATTAAAGTACAGAAACAATTGTGTACACTTTGGTGTTATTTTATGGGCATGCCATTGACTTACCAAATTCGACCTATTAACTCCAACAATGTCTCTTAGATGTAGTCAAATGAACAGTTTTCTCTATCAAATTTTCAAACTTGGTTTTAGAGCACTATTACTATGCCCCTATTCCCTAAATAGCCGAACACATATCTACATAAACTTAAACAGAGCTTTTATGATGCTTTCTAACAACAAACAAACAGTCATTACTTTTAATGGTCTTGATATGAGCTTTTTGACACTTGTTTTTGCTTTTAATGCCAAACAAAGCATTTTTTATCATTTTAATTGCTTTGTGTCATTACAAACTCAAAACACAATTATGTATATGTATAGGACAGCGAACGTAAAATAGTCTCTACACAAAATAATCAAAGCTCCCACACACATACACACAAAGAAAACAAAAATCCGTTTTTTCTGCCGAACATCGTCATTACCCAAAGCTCGGCGCTTAGGAGCTGATGGACGATTTAATAGTGGGCAAAGTAAGAATGGCACCTGTCAACATTTCGACACTTACACATAGCACTACAACTATGTACAACACGTTAGCAGAACTAACAAGCCAACAAACATAGTTAGTTTCGAGATAATTGTAATTCCAACAAAAAAACGATTCTAATATCGTACAACAGCATTTGCAGTGAAGGTGCTGGGCGGCTAGTGCGGGCGAAGGCCATTAAACGCTGAAAATAGTTGCTGCTATCACAAAATACTTTGCACAGTCACGCAATTTGAAAATTTGTTTAAATACAGGCAGTCATTATTGCAACCAAGACGAGGCGAATGGCATTTCCAGGGTATGGGGCGCTTTCCGATAGCTGGCATTCTCTAACTTTTCATCATTGTGCCATCAAGTTCGTTGTGGCCGCCAACGAGTTAATGTGTATAAAAATTTAGCTGTAGCTTAGCATTTTATTCTCCCGAAACTCATTAACTCACCCACATAACTCTCATGCAATTGGCAGCGTTGTGAGTCGGTTGTAGAATTTGCGTTCGTGAGGTTCTCTCTGGGAAGTCACATGAAGGTTGGGTGTAAAAGGGAAAGTGAAAATTTACATTCTACTATCGTTTCTGACCCTTATTGGTAAATAGCGGTGATAGTACCAGGTATATATCTGGTAAGCTTGATAATTTATAGTTACTTTATAACATCATAACATATGTTTGTCGTTGCGTCGTTGTCTAAAAACTTCATTTGATTTAAAGCGAAAAAATACATTTCCTGCTCGCTTCAAAATAATTTTAGACAAGGCGTTAAGTACGGTAGGGAGGAATGTCAGTGACTGTTTGAGCTATAACTTGCAGACTTGAATGATTTCCATTAGAATGTAAAAATTGGCTTCCTAACTGTTTTCAGGGTTTTAAGAAATTATTTTTAGATAGATTAAACCACCTAACCTCATGATATAAAACTCTATTATCCTAAGGCATAATACAGTATGAGTCCTGCAAGAGTATATATTACGAGTTATTTATAATTTGCCATCTTTAAAAAAAAATACATACGAAGAGTTAGTAGTAAGGCATTAATTTTATGCCTGTGCCGTCTAATTTGATAATCCAATGGTTTGATAAGATGTTCGTATATAAAATCGGAATCCACGTGAAACAGAGATGGAATTTTTGATGTCGTTTACTATCAATCGAAATTGAAGACAAAACATCTTTCTGATTTGTAATTTCAATAAATTAATCTTGGAACTAATACTTTGATCAGTACAAGCTCAATAAAAACTGTTATGTATGTTATAGTATCATAATTTCAGTTGCTTAGAGCCAGCCGCAGTGCTCAATCTTATATTATATTTGGGGCAGTAGAGGGTGATGGTAAAATCTCATGAGATGAAGTGGAGGGTGTCATATTATTATTCATTGTTCATCGGGTAAGGACGCGCCGGATTTTAATATAAAAAGATGGCATAATGGGAAGGAAAGGTTAATACTTGTTGGAGATGATATAGCGAAGAAACAAAAGACTTCGCATTGCTTTTTGAATAAAGTTGATAACTTACATAAAGTTCTAAAAAATTATTTTGCTTTTTTGGAGAATAACAAGCAATTTTGCTTTTCGTCAGTTTGTATTCTCAATTATTTATTTAACACAGTGCAACCTATACACTATGAAAGTGTTTAGCAATCTTTACGCCCTGATTCAAAGAAACTGAATTAAGTGGAATAGTATGCGTATGTATATGTAATTAAAGAGCATACCTTTTAAGCTGGCAATAAATCAGTTAACTACATTCCAACCGGTTAAGACACAATCGAACTCAACGTGAGTACAAACAGTAGAAACAACAGGCATACAGAGCAATAACAGCACAATACGACTACTCGGTAAAGTAATATCAGATTTTCGTTTTTCAAAGGCTCACCAACGCTTTCACATATATACATACAGATATTAACAAGGAATTTTATTGAAAATTGCACTGGCCAACAATTGGCGTGTTTGGCAGCGAAACTGATGCTGCTATTAAAGCTAAATCTCGAATTGGCGCAACAACTACACTTTGCGCGCTACGCAAGCGAAGTATATGTTACAAAGCAATATACACACACTAACATATCAGCACACCTACATACAGGTGTGTGTGTGTGTGTGCATAAATAAATGTTTTGCCTGCACAATCAGCAGGAAAACAAGCCGAGCAAAAGGTATTGCTTGTGGTGCTTTTGAGCTCATCGATTGAGTTGCCAGGCGAATGCACGTGTATGGCTGTGTATAGCTGTGGCGGTGTGTGTGTTTGTATAACGCTTGTCAGCAGTTGCGTACAGCCATCCCTGGAAGCTGTGCTGAGTTTCCGTTTCATTTGTAATTAATTAAATTACTTCCGTTTGAAGGCTGTCGTGTTGGCAGGCATCTGTCGGCACTTGCTACGTTTACCGTTATTCGTTGATTTCCGCCATGAAAGCTAGTGTGCATGTTTATTGCTTGCACGTTGAATTACTTACGCTAAAATTGTTAAAATTTTTTGTGAAATTTCTCTCCTTTTTTGCGCTGTTTCACAACTTCGCTTTTACAGTTATATTGCCTGGCCGTTGGCCCGGTCATTGGCTCGTACACTTTCGCATGCCGGTGAACAAGTCCAGTGCACGCTGTCGATCGCTCGCTCCGCCCTTTGACCAGTCAGTCACACGCTCATTTCACACATCCCCTTTCAAGCGATCCTCTCCTTCACCCTACCGAACCGGCGCTGCTCGTTAGCTCGTTGTGAAGTAATTAAGAAGACATTTGCGCCGAGTATCCTTTAATCTCTGCCAATTTTTCTATTTTCTCATATTGCATTTATTTTTCACACAAACTTGTACTCATTTTATTTGTGTTTGTTGTTGTTGTGTTTTATGTATATTTATTTGTGACGACTGTGGGTTTTGGCAACAACACTCCTTTTGTGATTATTTGCCACCGTTACATTTATACCCCTTAGCCGCATTAACGCTTGAATGAGTTCTGGTTTATTCATAGTGCCAGCCATTTACTCAACCGTTAACAGCCGACAGCCGACTCTCAAGCTCTTTATGCCACACACACACACACTCATACATGCGCGCATTCTCCATTGGCTTTGTTCCGCTTCATCCTTTGGGACTTGGTGTTAATGATTGCGGCCGTCGCAACTCTTCTTTTATTCACAGCCAGTTTCATTAACTTTGTGGCGCGTTTTGATGGGGTTGCACGACCGTTTACTCACGAACTACAGATGATTATTTGTAAAGAACTATCTTTTTTGCTTTCGAAATTATTTTCACGTGTTTGTGGGCTTTTTCCACATAGCAGTAGTGTAGATTACACAAACACATACATATGCTAGTATAGAAGTCTGCGGCAAAGACCTGAAAAGGTTGTGATTTCGTTATTTTGTGCATGACACAGCTGATTAGCTGCCCAATGAGGTGTTTGTCGATTATACCAGGCAACCATTTCGTAGAAAAACGTGTATATTTGTTATGTGGGGCTCCAAGCAAGTTAGTTCATGCAAATATTTATTTTCGGAGAAACTTTGAAGTTATGCTAGTATGATATCCCATCCGTTTTTTTTTGTTTCCTCAGCAGACCTACATTCTAACGGGTGATCCAAGTAGAGCTACTTTTTTTAATAGCCTTTTTGTGAACAGATCACACGTGAGTCGTGTCAAGCTGTCCTGCTATTTTTGTTCAGTATTGTTTAGCTTTTCATCATGGAAAGTCTTACTACGCCACGAAAATTTATTACGAAAATTCACGTTCTGTAAAGAATGTATTTCACACGCTTCGCTAAACTTCTGATCAACGTAATCGACCTACTGAGCGTACTATTCGCAACGCCATCACCCATCTTGAAAGAGTGAAGAAAATATAGCGGCCGTTGTTGGGAGTGTACACGAAGAACGTGGAGGTCAATTCGGCGCCGTCCGCAGCAACTCGGACTGACGATGAAATTTGGATTTAACGGATGGACCATCTGAGCATAGAACATAGGGCTAATATTTGAAAGAGATAATCTTCAAAAAATAAATGCCAAAGAATGTTCTTTCGAATGATAATAAACATTTCCCATTAAATTTGAATTTTATGTGATTTTTTTTTTTCTTCAAAAAAGTAGGAAACCCTGAAATGGGTCACCCTATACAAGCATAAGTATTTTTGTGAAGTAATTTATGTTAAAAATGTATATCCGACTATTTAATTTTTTTATGTATAAATATGTAGAATAATGCCAATTAAAAAACATGAAATCTTGGAGTACATCGGCTATTACTATTCGTCATGTAAATATATGTAGATTTATACATATTTCTATATACATATATAATATAAGTTTCAGACACCTTCCCAGGCAAAATGTTTCCTTGTTTTGATATTCATCCGCAAATGTAATATCCTGCGTGATTTAAGCCAATTCTGAAAAGCTAAGTGTAAAGTTTCCGGTAGCAGAAATAGACTCGAAGGTTCGATACTGCCTGTAATTGAGCAACTATTATTTTAGAACAAAAATGTATATATTGGGTATTGCAATTTTCAAGCGCCAAGGGTTACGCTAGAAAATATGAAATTAAAAAAATTGTATTGGTAAAAAATAAATATTTTTAATACCGTTAGTAGCTTGCTTTTTTTTACTAAAAAAATTGCTGAGTAAAATTGATATTAATATTTACATTTATCTAAAAATATGCACAAATAATTGCGTAACCAATATTTATTGCAGAAAATATAGTGTGTAAGCAGCAATTAATTGAAAATATCCATACTCTCTATTAAATAATTTTATTAACAAACGGATAAATATTATGTTTCATATTAAAAAAAATATATATATTATTTCTTGTCTTTTTAGTTTTCTATAAAAAAGAAATAAAAATATGCAAAGTAATTTATCAGCAGTGGACGCCTGACCAACATATCACTTTTGAACCAGCACAATTCTCGAAAAAAAATTGTCGCGCGCATCAATGAAGAGCTTGGATCTCAGCGATCAAAATCAAAGGTCAGTATGTAAATTTATTTTGTTTAAAATTTATTCGCATCAACTTTTTAATTTTACACAACATTGCGTACATAAATACGTTTAACCGTTATGCACATGCAAAAACAAAATTCAATCAAATAATATCGCTTTTATTTGTCTTTTAGTTTTCATGCATATCGGCTGCCTTTTATACAACAACAATAAAAAACAACACATGAAATTGGATTCCACTCACTCAAAAAATAAAAAATTTAAATAAAACTGAAAACAGCTGCTATGAAAACTACAACAACAAAGCGGCATTGAAACGCCGAAACACACAACAACAACAACCATTTCATCAAAACTCCACAAAAATCAAAGTCAATCAGTGAAATTGGTTAATGTCAAAAAAATTGCGCACTCAACGCTCAGTCAAAAAGCTGACAGTTGACGACAAAATTAATGAAATGCTTTTCGCACAAAAAATACAAAAAATTGGATGCCACTTACTTGTATATTGGTATTAAAATGCGAAATTAACGAAAATATAATTCGACCAAACACACTTGAACAATTCGAAATCGTGCCACAAAATTGCAATAACATGAGAAACCAAAAATATGCAACCAAAATGCGAAAGCGAGTTTACAACCAAAAACAAAAAAATGCATTTGCAATTCATAATTTCGCACAAACAAACAAAAACATATAAGTCAATAATTGAAAAATTTCAACTTTTCAGTGTAAAATATTTAATGCAAACAAGTTTTCAATTATTAATGAAAACAATTTTGCCAAACACTACAAATATTTTAATTAGCACACATTGCTCAACCACTTATTGCAATATTAATGCGCATAAATATGCCAACAATTTATTTAAAGCGAATTTGCGAGGCGTGTGGGAAACAAATTTTTTGTTGGTAGTAATAGCAGGGAAAGCTGGGTATGAGCTCAGATCAGTATTGAAACGATCAAAGAAAAACTTGGATGGTTAGGTTAAGTTAGGTTAGGTAAACAAAGCTCAAAATGCTGGTCCATTTAAATAGTTGGAACTTTTGACTATGATGCAGTGTTACATTGCAAGAGGCTAGGGCGAGTTTGTGCTTCCTGAAAGGACGCTTGAAAAAAATATTAGTAACAATTGTTAAAGGAAAACTTAACTTTTTGAATTTTCAAAAAGTTTCACAAATTTCTTTTATTCTGTAAAGAATATTTTTTTCTCTATACTAGAACTCTTACCACTGCAGCACTTTTGATTATGAACAAAAAAGTTACGCCAACAATTTTTTTGAAGACCTAATAATACTAGAGAAAATATATATGCCAAAGATCGTATCGTAGATAAATGGTAAAAAATTCTATATCATCGATAGATTATGAAAGTGACTCAAGACTCTATATAGATTGATTTTTGTATTTCAAATAAGGTTTTGTTACATCACTCAGATTTATTTAAAGTGCAACAAGAGTCGAAAATTCCGATATAGACTTAAACTACTAACTAAAGGACCAAAAGCAAAGTTATGCTCCATTACCCTTGAATACCAAAACTTGAATTGTGAAAGTATTCTACGTGGTGCGAGCCATGGTGTGGCATTATCTCTTGTGTAGTAAAAACCAAATACGCAATCAAGAAGAAGAAATTAAATTATTTAGCGGGTCTTGTGAGAAGTTTTGTTTCATAAAATAAACCTGACGTATAAAGCAAATGGTGCGGAGAAATCTATTGTTATAAATCAATTGTTACTGTCACGTTAAATGAGAATTAATAATCCTTTATTATACTGTTATGTTCCACCTTTTTTCATATTGAATATAGAGCATTCCTTATTTTATTATCATGTAACATTTATTCTTTAAATAGACTTCTCCAAGAAAAGTACCCTGATTTGCTCACACACACTAGAAAATAATTATACTCCACTATTTCGCCCTTGTTAAGTTCTTAGCAATTTTCATCGCCTTCAATGGCTAGAAACACATATAAATTAGAATGTTTTTGAGGTCGAATTTTCTCCATAATCTTTCGAATCTTCAACTTATGGCATTTTAATTTTGTTTACCAAGAAATAAGGTGCCTAAAATATGTCTCACAAAAATATTTTTGCTTTTTTCTCTCCAAATTGACTTTAAACATGACGGCTCGCTATATATTCGCATACACACCATAGATGTTTGCTTGTATATTTAACTAAGATTTTTTAAAATATTATCTAATAGAAAATTAGTTCTTCATTGAACTTTACCTCTATATTTCGAATAAATCTAGCAACTAGCTTCTATAGGTCACTTCAATTCGATAACAGATAGCTAAAGATGCGTTAAATTTGAGCTATCGGTTATATTCTATTACAGAATCTTTATTGCTATTTGCAAAATTTATAAGCAATCACATTCAATCGAAAAAATTATTTGAAAAGTGACGAAAGTTAATTTGGCCAACGACCACTCATTTTAGCGCATTCGAATACCAACCTCGTACACTTAGCGGGCAGCCACCACCATTAAAGCATTTTTTGGCAGCGACGACATGATTGTCTCCCCCTTTTGCTGCCTCACCCACATGAAATGCACTGAAGTATTTTTTTTGTTTACTTCCCTTTTCGTACTGCAACATTGGCTGGGCCTTCGATGCGACGCAACGCCTCATTGGCATTGTTGTTTGTGAGTTTTGCGGTTTGCCAACGCTCGCTTCCTTCCGGCTTAATGCTTTGGTTGCCCTTGGATGCGAGCCATTGTTTTTGTGCATTTTATTGCCGTTACGGTATCTTTGTGTGTGTATTTAAGTGTGCGTTGTTGTCAGTTTACGCTTGAATTAACTTTGGTAATGTGGCATAAAATGTGGTTGAAGCAACAGCACGAGCTTCCGAAGCTCTGAACCGCAGCAAATAGCAATTGCCAGTTATCAGTTACACAGTAAAGCCATACAGCATAACTTAATTCTTTTTTTTTGCCAGGAAACGAAAATAAAAATATTTATCAACACAAATATTTAAGAAAAAACAACATTGAAAGTAAGCAATAATGGTATAAAATTTATCAAAAAGTGAGGTGAAAAAGTTCTCCAGTGAAATACAAGCAAAGAAAACATAAAAGCTTAAAAGCGCCGCAGGTGTCCTTCGCCGCGACAGGACAACCGCATAATCGACGCATAAACTCAAAATGATTAACAATAATTTGGATTATGAGCGTAATAGCAACACAATGCCTGCGGGTGTCGACATCGATGTCGCACCAGCAGCAACAACAATAACACTGTCAACCACAATATCGCCAACCACGGCGAACAGCAACAATCGGAACAGCAACAGTAACAGCAATCACCCGAGCGTCGACAACGGCAGCTACTTTAATCGTTTCGACAATCGCATTGCCGCCAATTTGGCAGCTGTGTTGACGGGTTCACGCTTCCGCTCCTCGTCCACATCTTCGCCCACGAAGACACTGCAAAAGACGAAGAATGCGAACAATCTTCGCACCGCGCACGGCTTCTCCAATTCAAGTACAAATATGCATGCCGTCGGCAGCGCCGTCACTCAGCATTACAGTGGCGTGTCGACGCTGGGTGGTGGCCGAAAACCACCCGCGCATCTGCAGCTGCATAACGTTGGCAACGACTCGCGACCCTCATCGCCCCAGCTGCATGGCTCGGTGGGGCGCAATCGACGTCCGTTGCATTTATTCACGCAAGCGAATTTGAAGTGAGTATGATTTTTTTTTGTTAATTTTTTTTTGTAGCTTAAAGCAGCAGTGAAAGCGATTCGACACATTATAAAGATTAGAGCATAATAGCATAAATGCTGAAGTGGAACGCGCTGAAACGCGCCAATTGTCGAGACACGTGTTCTGCGCATAAAACGCAGTGAATGTGAAATGTTGGTCATAAACTTGTTGGATGACTCATATCAGTGGTTTTGAAGTGCATTTCTAGGCGTAGTCTAAATACTCATATTTCTTTAAATATGTTAGAAATCGCCAGAAATTGAGTTTGGTTGGTTTAAGTTAAATTTTATATATGTATACCTATTTTTCTTTTTGGTTATGGAGAACCAAAGTTTCGAAAATATAATAACGGGTTTTCCCTTATTGCATACATAATACCATTTAAGCAAATCAAGGGTTTTATTTATTTCCCACTTCTTTATTTGTAAAAAATAGTATGCAATCCGATTTTCTGCGGAGACTGGTATTTTAAGTGATGCTATTCCAAATCGAACTCAGTTTGTGCCATCGGTCCCATATCGGTGATATTCGGAATGCATTCGAATCTAAAGTTTAACAATTTTGGAGCATTTTGCAGTAAGGCCGCTCACTAATGTATAGGCTTAACTCACTTAGCATTCTTCCATATGCAAATAAGTTTCATCTGAAAAAGTTGTACCCAACTTCCGAAAAAGCTGCCTAAAAGTATAGGTAAAGTAGGCATTTTCCATAATATGCCATAAATGTAAAATTGGTCAGCGAGAAACGGGTTAGTTCGAAAATGGACCGTAGAATTGAAACCGAGTACTAATATAACCTTTACGAGGTATTTTGCGAGTTACGAAAATTTTTAAATTTTAATTTTTAAAGCTTCGATAATACCTATTTACCAAATAGTCTTCAATATATCTCTCATTTCTCGGCCATATATTGGACATGTATGAATAAAACATCTTCTAAATACAATTTATAAGGAGTTTTACTTAATTAGTGCCTGAGCGGTGAGTGCCAAAGACTGACGTTTAGTACATGAAGTACAGAATACATATGTGTGTATTTTCCGTATTTTGAATTTTTGTTCCAAAGCAAATGGCGTTCTGTGCTACAATAATGTTCAAGAAACAATTGAAATTATGGAGTGTTGTGTAATGTGCTACGATGGATTGTACTAAACACACACAAAGCTTTAAGCTTTTCTAACAGAATCATATGTTTTGTGTCACTTTGACATGTAAAAAAAAATATTAAATCAAAATAAACGAAAAAAATCTGAAACAACAAATGGAAAAAATGTTGTGCCAAAACCCTTTTCTTGAAATACATCATTTATATTGCTTGATCGTTTTTAATGCTCGTAGAGATAGTGTAAAATATTTCATTTTCCCCATCAGGTAATAAAATCTTTTCAGATTATTTTCTTTTATAAGTAACTTTGTTTCATTTTCCTGTTTTAGATTTATTTTCTTTTAGTTGATTTTAATTTTTCTACATCAGCTGATAAATGTCAAACATATAGAATTCCAATGTGTGTCACTATGCTGGTATGATATAGTACATTTTTTTCTGAGCTATTATTGTAGTACACATTATAGAAGGAAGACCATAGGTCTGTCTTAAGCATAAACGGTGAGTTTGAACGGCATGTGGTTTTTTAATAAGCGACATTTCTGAGCGATTCATTGTTGTAGTTATCAAGCGCAGTTTGTTTAATGTTTTTGAATGAAAATCCCATTCATATGTTAATATTCATACTTTATGGTTTTAAACCCGTTTAAGATATGTTCGTGGTTTTTATAAAAATCTTTTCCATTATAGAAATATTTTCAAAATGTTTAATATGTAATATAAGTGAACTCATGACCCTGGTAGTACGCACTCCGATGTATGAAATACATTTTTTTCTCTTCCGCCGTATTTCAAACTTCTTTTGTCATCTCATATATCCATATCAAACCAACGATTTCCAAAAATTGCTATATTTTTTTGAAACAAAACACAGCTGGCGTTAATAATGATACGGAAATTAAATAAAACAAATTTCAGCACTTTTCTTAACTCATAAATGCATTCCTTGCTCTCAGCAGATAAGAGGGGCGCATAACTCGCATGCTATAATAAATAACTATACAAAGCACCACCAAATGCTATCAGACTATATGAAAAAATAAAAAATTCCAACACAACCCTCATTTGTTGGCAAATTTAAATACATATCTACAAGCAGCTGCACTTACATGAATAACCGCACGACTTACAAAAGCATTTGCTGCATGCAACAACCCCAACTACCCACAATGCATTCCACAACCATTTAGCACATAAACAACGCTGTCACAAACACACTTACACACACACACTCACACATATTTGCATGTATCTAAATACCGAAATGTGCTTTATAGTTTATTGACTGCATTTGTCAATGGCGATTATCTTCGAAATGTGAAGTCAGACAAAACCCAATGAGGGGCTAAAAAGGGCGCACAAAATCACTTATGCACTTTTTAAGCACAGACAACGCGCACTTATGTATATGTGTCGGTCACATGTGTGCGCCACCACGCTCATCATGTGTTGGACAACAAACGGAAAATACACACCACAAACATTTACGCAATTTCCTGTACACAAGTCGGCCGCAGCCGTGCACACACACACACAGCCAACAATCCAGACCATATTTTACTAAAGCGACACTACTTATAAATATTTAACTACACCATTATGCTTAGTCAACAGAAGTCAACATTCTTTTTTTTTCCTTTTTGTGATATTTTTTTTTTATATTCCGTATATTACTTGTACTTGTGTCTCTCTGTGTTCGCAAACAATGCTAACGGTCTTTTTCGTACACTTTTTCTTCCCTTTTCTGCAACATTTTGTCCGCGTATGTATGTGTGTGACTTCATACTCGATAATGATAATATGCGCATACGCACATACACATGCACACAGCTGCAATGACAACGAGAAAGCCGCGCACACGCCACCCAGCTCGGACGAAGACAACTCACCCACAGAGCTGAATAATTGCAAGCGTTTGGTCGACAAACCGCCCCTGGTAAGTACGGACATGCCAATAAGTGCTGTTATAAAATATAAATATGCATGTATGTGTGTAAATAGAAATCAAAATACAAAGCGACTATTTGAGGCGGGCGAGAATGAGAAATTCTGCTCGCAAAATATTGACAGCTGAGCGAGTGAAGAATGCGCATTTGTGTTATGAATACATGTATAGCTATATATATATATATATATAGATATATATATAGGTATGTATTCAGAGGTATGTATGTATGTGTGTGTGTAGTTGAAAAGCGCTCAAAGCACAAACCTAAAGTGAATTGCAAAAGTTTTGCTTTCTCGCTATTATTTTTGCATATTTTATACGATATTGACGTTGATAAGGGTGACTACGCGTGGGGGGTCGGTCGCTGCGCTGCCGCGTCTGGCAGTCGCATTTGGTTGCCTCATCAACTTTATTGCTGATCGATACATTGAAGGCTGCTTTGTGTCGTTATTGTCTAGAGAATGGGTGAAATATTATTTGCAACAGCTTGCTAGTGACTACTTATGTAAGCGCAAGCATGTCTGTGTATGTGTATGTTAACAAATTTTCAGTCATTTGATTTCGTTTTGGCTCAAAGCAGCTTACTTGGTTTACATGATTTCAGTGTCACTGCGTTAATGCTCATTGGGACTGTAAACTTTAATTTAACTAAAATTGCTTTGGCGCATACACATACAAACTGAAGGTTCGGCTTTAGTTGTGTGTTTGTATGTGTTCACAAGTAAATACTTTACATTAGCGATTAACCTGATTGGTATTGTAAATTGGCGGTAATCTTCGTGCAGATCCTTAGTGCTTCATTTTACTATGAATATTTTATAAAGTTTTCTTTTAAATTAAGCAATTTGTAACAGAGTAAGTAAGCTTAGAGTACAATGTTGACACGAGAGACTCGTCGTAAAGAAAACTCAAAGTTTAACAGCTGCCTTTTGCGCTAATTTTGTCTAGAATCAGGCTCACACTTCCGAAGTGGTTTATACAAGAAATTTCTTTATTTATCCGTCAATCATATATTTGTCTATTTGCTTCTCTCTTATAGACTCTTAGGCTGCTCCTTCTTTTTTGCAAGTGTTTGGATGGTAAAAAGCGCAATATTTTCTCTCAACCAGTTCCCTAAGAATTGGTAAAAATGTCGTTCTTGATGAACTTGTGTCATATTTTTAGAATTGTTCAACAAATTAGAGAAACGTGCTTTGAAAATCATTTATATACCACACATATAATTTAAAAAAAAATGAACACTCTTTAAAATAAAGTGAAACAAAATAAAAAAATATTGTCAAATGTTTGCCAAAAGGACAGTATTTAATAAATCCCTCCGGAAAGCGTAACGCTTTAAGTTTAATTATTTTAAGGCAAATTAGTTTTTATACTCTCGCAACCTGTTGCTACAGAGTATAATAGTTTTGTTCACCTAACGGTTGTTTGTATCACCTAAAATTAATCGAGTTAGATATAGGGTTATATATATATAAATGATCAGGATGAAGAGACGAGTTGAAATCCGGGTGACTGTCTGTCCGTCCGTCCGTCTGTCCGTCCGTCTGTCCGTCTGTCCGTCCGTCCGTGCAAGCTCTAACTTGAGTAAAAATTGAGATATCTTTATGAAACTTGGTAGACATGTTTCATGGTACCGTGAGACGGTTGGTATTGCAGATGGGCGTAATCGAACCACTGCCACGCCCACAAAACGCCATTAATCAAAAACAAATAACTTGCCATAACTAAGCTCCGCAATAAGATACAAGACTGTTATTTGGTACACAGGATCACATTAGGGAGGGGCATCTGCAGTTAAAATTTTTTTTTAAAAAGTGGGCGTGGTCCCGCCTCTAATAGGTTTAATGTGCATATCTCCTAAACCGCTAATGCTATAATAACAAAATTCACTGGAAGCAAATATTTTTAGCACTTCTATTGACGGTGTGAAAATAGTTAAAATCGGGTGGCAACTCCGCCCACTCCCCATATAACGGTACTGTTAAAAACTACTAAAAGCGCGATAAATCAAGCACTAAACACGCCAGAGACATTAAATTTTATCTCTGAGATGGTATAAGATGACTTTATAGGAACCGCGTTCAAAATTAGACAGTGGGCGTGGCACAGCCCACTTTTAGGTGAAAACCCATATCTTGAGATCTGCTTAACCGATTTCAACCAAATTCGGTGCATAACGTTCTTTTCATGTTTCTATGTCATAGTGCGAAAATGGGCGAAATCGGATTACAACCACGCCTATTTTCCATATGACACCATTTTAAATACCACTTGATTCTTTCACTTTCCACTATGCAAATCAAGCAACAATGATTATATCGGCGTAAAACTTTGCGTGAATAATACGTTTAAAGTATGCCACCTTGTGACCAAAAATTTTCTAAATCGAACCAAAACTGTTCAAGCCCCTAAGTACTAAATATGTGGACCCCAGTGCCTATAGTTGACCTTCTACCGAAAATATCAGTCAATCCACAAAGAAATCTCAAACGAGTATACCATTTGACCTTGCGAGAGTATAAAATGTTCGGTTACATCCGAACTTAGACCTTCCTTTCTTGTTTTCTTTTAAATTTTGTAACTCAATAAAAAAAAAGATTAAAAAGCGGAAAACTCATAGTTATGAAGGAAATTTAGTGCTCTACAAATTAGTGTGTGTTTAAAGTTACCAAATTATTCCTATGTATGATAGGCTGTGGAAATGGGCGATATCGGATGACAACTACGCCTACTTCTCATATAACAAACTTTTAAATTTCATCTGATTCATTCACTTTTCAGTATACAAATCAAACATCTATGAAGCAGATGAAAATTTTACCAAAACATTGTCGAATATTGAAAGTTGAATTCTTTCGCCACAGTTTTTAAATAAAGTATTGCCAGTACCTGAAAGTATTTCCACGGTCTTGATCCTTGCAAGTTGCGAAAGTATAAAATGTTGGGTTACACCCGAACATAGTCATTCCTTAGTTGTTACTTTTATTTATTATATATCATTAGTTTGTGTTTTATTTTCGATTTCTAAGCATAGTTTAAGGCGTGGGAGCTCAAATAGATGCTTTACGCTTCTCATAATAATTCAAACTTATTTTATTAACTAAATATTTTAATAACTGCAATTTGCTAGCATTGAATAAATCAGTATGTATGTAGAGAAATGCTAAATACTAAAATAAAGTCTACAA
This sequence comes from Bactrocera oleae, assembly GCF_042242935.1. Lineage (NCBI taxonomy): Eukaryota > Metazoa > Arthropoda > Insecta > Diptera > Tephritidae > Bactrocera > Bactrocera oleae. The sequence continues at coordinate 69,564,895 of NC_091540.1, read as the reverse complement.
ACGCTAACTGCGAAGAAATAGATTCCTTCAACTGCATATAATTAACAGCAAAGTGTTTTCGTTTAACTACTTCGACAGTCAAAAGCTCCACGAAGACAACTTTATGGTTTTGCTTACGCATCTCGTATTTTGCATTGTCTTTTGTGGTGCTTATAACTATGCTTAAGGTATACTTAATTGTCTGCAGACAAGTTAGACTAGAAGTTTTCGCAACTACTTGTGTTTACAAGTGCATCAAATCTTTTGTTATCTTTGCGCCATTAATATATACAAGAAAATAACTACACTGACATTATTTACCATATGTAGTACTTGGATAACTGAACTTTGACAAATAAATACACACGACTAAACATATAAAGACGACAAGCTAAAGCAGAAGTTGTGCAAATAAACCAAATATTATATTTATATATTTATGCTCAAGGCTAGTAATAAATGCGTATATATTAGTATGTACTCGTATTTCTAGAAGCGAAGACGCTGCCAGATAAGATAAGAATAGGTGAGCGTAATGGTAAATATAACTTATGTGCACGTTTTTGGCCAAACTTTTATCAGACGCAAGTTTTGCTTTGACTCAAGTTCATTTTCGTGCGTGTGGTTTGCTCACGTGTATGTAAGCATGTAAATATCTATGTTATACTTAGCATTAATGCTTATGACTTAAGTGGAAATATGGATGGGGCTTTCGCGAGTCACGTGTTGGCGCAACATTTGTTTCGAATAAACCAAAACACTTGTAAAAGTCTTACTCAATCACGTGGCGATAAAAGTGTAGGAATTTACCACAACATACATAAGATTTAAATGTGTTGGAGAAAAAGTTTTATAAATAATATTTATTGTTGTAATGTAATTTACATGCGAAACTATTGAAAAAGACTTTTATCTAATTTTACATGCAGACGAAGCATAAAATAAATATATTTCAATCAGAAGTGTAGGTTCGTATATTCTCTCGCTATTTATTTGTGCTTTCTATTAATCAATATGCATATAATACATTTTTAATAAATCTGGTGAAAAACAGGTATACTAATATTTGATCTAATAATATAATAATTGATTGTGTATATGTTTGTATATGACACTACATAGATTAATATCGTAAAGTCTCGGTTATAATAATTTCTCATACATGAATGACAGGACTCATCATCACTTTATGTGACAAAGCATGAACTATGTATTATAAGAAAAATTTATCTAGTGCTATTACTTTAAATCGACTTAAGACCAGCAAGCAAAAATGTGAAAAAATTCATTGGAAAGAAAAATAGAGTTTTATCAGAAACATAAAATGCAGAGAAAGAAAGTAAATGCAGAAAAAGAAATGTGGAATACAAGACAAAAAAAGTTGAAGTCACGTCGAAATAAGCAAAACAGACAAAACGCTAACTTAATGGTGGCTATAAATCCTGTCATGGGCAGCACTGTGACACATGTTATAAGGATATAAGGGAATAACTCCAGCTGATGCCTCAAAATTGCTTTATTATTGCACTCGTTTCAATATACAAATATATGTGTGTGTGGTGACAAACCCGCTGCTCTTTATACACAAGTAACTAACTCAAAGCAAATAAAAAAATGTGAAGCAAACTAACACTTCCGCCTACTTCGCTTTCAAGCTTTCAGTTTCTGACGCTTTTGTTTTGTCAATAAATCAATTTTCTTTATAAACCTGAAATATGCGTTTGCATACACGCCTACATTTTAACCCTTTTAAACAACACATATAATACATACATACAAAGTTTCGTATGTGTGGATGTGCGCTCAAATCGTTTACTCACACCAATGACCAGCAGTTTCATAACTCGTTTGCACATCGAAAGAAATTTAATCTGCCACTACACAAACAGCTGACACTACCACTGCCGCTGCCGCTACCGCTGCAAAGCAAACACACAAATATAAACAAATCTGCACGCGCACACTCACACGCTAAATCAACGCAATTGCTGGTTGTTTGCTGTAAACTGCTACGGTGTTGTGCAAATAAACAGATACAATCGTTAGATAGTCTATGCCGTGTATATGTCTTTAAATGTATGGATAGCGGCAAAACTTCTATTAGCGGTGTGTGAATTGGCGTATGTGTGTTGGGTGCGCGGAGGCGTATGAGCAACATGGCCTATCCTTAGCATTTCGTTGCCATGTTGATGTTGATGCTAATGCCAACGGCAGTCTATTGAACTGTATTGATGTTTGCGCACATTGTTGTTGTTTTTGCTGTTTGTTTTTTGTTGTAGCTGCGCATTTTGTTGCCCTTGCGGCGTGCTTCATTGGCAGCCTTTTTAGCGATACGCAAATTAATTTCCAGAAATAAATACTGAACTCCACACCGCCACGGTCGCGCCTGTCAAAAGTCATGCGAGCAGCTAGTCCACACATGCGTGTGTGTGTGTGTATTTCATGAAATACGAGCTAAAGTGTAAATCGGTGTGTGAGTATTGGCGTAAACGAGCGTGCGCTTGGTTTTTACGCCAAAACCTTATCAACATATTCTCGTTCTGATGGCTGCTGTCGATGGCAACTAAGCTGATTGCCCGCAGTGTTTGACTGTTGCACACAAACATATACATATATATGCATACGGCATACGGTAGTCGGGTTTGCAACTTTCGTTGCTTAAGGCTTGCATATGTGAGTTTGTGTGCGTTGAAGTGTGGTTAGTTTTCCTTGTTTGTCGCTGCGAGAGATTCAATTTCAGATACGTGTGTCTAGTCAAAAGTTCGATACAACCGCGCGCGCGCTTGCATAACTCAAAGTCAAATGGATTATGTGAAGCATGTACGAAGCTGCAGCGATTATAAAACAGATTTCATAGAGAAAGCTTGCAGTAAGAGAAACTGAGTAGTGTGGCTGTGGTTGAGAGCTAGCGAATTGCATTTAACATTTTTATCAAAAAATATTAAATGTCAATTTTTTTGTATGACAAGTAAAGGGATACCTACAGTGATTGCATTTTGCATTAAAATTTCTCCCAACATCTATTTTGATTGTCATTAATTTATCTTTAATACTTCAGAAATATTAATTATTTATATATACATAAAAACCATTTTGTTTTATATCAGAACAATTAATGGTTATTTAGAAATCGATCGCCACAAGAGGCGATAAAGCCAATAAACATCTAGAATATTCATTAAGACAATATTATTGTCGGTTCAAAGGAAAGTGTAAGTCATATTATTTATGAAAACGGTCGGTTCAATCGGCCCTCTGCTGAACCGTGGCTGCGCTGTGAAATTCAGAGGACTCTCTCAAATGATTCCGAAACACAATAGTCGAAACTAGTTTTTGTAATACTAAGCTTACTTCCTACTAGTATAATATTTTAATACCCAGAAGGAAGCGTCGGAGATTTAAATTATCAGCATGATGAGTTGAGTTGATTTAGCCATCTTATTTTTTGGAATATCGAACTGAAATTTGGCACCCATCCGAAGCTTCTTATTTGTCGGACCCGCCGATATCGAACCCTTATAACATATAGCTGTTATAAAAACTGAACGATCGTAATTAAGTCCTTGTATGGAAAACTTTTTTATTTGAAGAGATGTCTTGAAGAAATTTGAAGTTTATTATGGTCCAAAGCAACGGTATAAGCTTCGAAGGAATTATTTAGATCGGACCAATATAGCATATAGCTGCCGTAGAAACTGACTGCTCAAACTCAAGTTCTTGTATGGAATCTTTTGTATTTATGAAGGTATTATAGCTTCGGTGTCAACGTTTTATCTAGTTTTTTATTAAAATTGATAACTGCAGCACTTTATAAAATGAGTTAAGGGAGCGAATTTTTTTCTCTGACTAATATAACTATGGCTTGGTTAGTGCTCTCCTTCCTAATGGCGCATGTGTGATTTGTTAGACGTAATCCTTCATGCAGCATCAATTTCACCACACTTACGCAATACCAGTTGTCACTTCGATATTAACGTCACAGGCAGCAACAATAAAAATGCAGTGCCACCGCAAATCAGTCGTTGCGAACTACAATGCAATCAAAGTCAGTGCATGATGCCGCGCGCTCTGGACATCGCCGAGGCACAGCACTAAATGCGTAACGGCAATAAAAACATTTCAACGAAATGCTCCGAACAGATCGTAAAGCACAAAATACAAATGCGCGCATCGATGACACTGAACGACACAACAGTTGTTGCAAGGATTTTGCATAAATTTGCGAAAGTGGCTGTCGATGGAGTAGCCTGCAGCCAAGCTGCTGGTTATGTGCGTTGCGTGCGCTTTTCTTTGTGCGCTTGTCAAGTGGAGCAATACACTCACACTCACTCACGAGGGCTCGCAGCATTAAGCCATCAATCAGTGTAGCAGCAGTTCGACTGTGTGCCACACAAAATTGGTTGAAGTACGGAATCGCACGCATTTATAATGGACGAAGGAGTGAGAGAGTGTGTGTGTGTGAATACACAAAGAGCCAGGCACGTGCGTGACTGGGTAAACAAGTGGGCGAGCGGGTAAGTGGGTGAATGCTGGCGTAATGGATGAACAGTGACATGTTGCATAAATGACTGCAGCAGCAAAACAAATGCGTTCAACGAGGAAGCAGTGTGCAAAATGTAAGGCAAAAGGATATTTGCGATCAGCCGCACACACGCAAAAACACAAAACCGCCTCATCAACAATTTTCACTAGAATGTTGACGGAAATTCCAAATATATACCAAACATTAAAAGTCAGCGCTACAAAATGTGCCTAAAGGACCGAAAGTTCTTGTGTGGGTGTGTGTGTGTGTGTGGATAGCAAGTTCGACAGCAGCATTATATATACATAATTTTGAAAACTGTGTTTTTGCTGTTTCCCACATTTGCAGACCTCTTAATATATAACCAAAAACAAAGCTTGCGTCTAAACAGCTGTACTTGCCACATAGCTCAGCTGTCAATTCGGTTGATGCGTTGAGTTAGTCACACAGTTATTGTGTGGCATTGGCTTGTATTGGCCGGCCGTTGGTAGCAGTTGACCAAAAGAGGCACTTCATTAAATTTGCATACATTAACAAAATATGCCACAGTGTGCATGTGTGTGTATGGGTTGTGTACTCGTTTAAGCCGTGCAGTTAAGTGGACGATACGTTGTGTGTTTACATGCTACCCTAAGCATAGCTGTGCCCATACTTATGAGGTTGGAATCGTTCCCGCTAGGAATTTCGCTTGGTTTAAAAAATAAATGTAGTGTCATCAAAAGCAAGCAAAAAGCTTTAATTCGGCTGCACCAAAGATTTATTACCCTTCACAGATGCATTTCTCATAGAAACTTTGTGATTTTGATCGACCAGTTTGTATGGCATCTATATGCAATAGTGATTCGATCTGAATAATTTTTTCGTAGTTTGTATCGCTGTCTTGGACAATAATCTATGTCCAGTTTTGTAAAGATATATTTAAAAAAAAAAACTTTTCATACAAGAACTTTTTGGTAGAGATCCGATATCGGCGGTTCCGACAAGTGAGCAGTGGATAAACTTTCAAAACGATATCTCAAAAACTAAGTGACACTAGTCGTTTCAAGTATATAAAGATGGACAGGACTAAAACAACGCAGCTCATCACGCTGATCATTTATCGTTTCCTTCTGGATGTAACAAACACCGTAGAAAACTTAATATATCCTATTTTATATATAATAATAAGTGATTTGTTTAAGTCGCCCAAACGCAAGATGCCAAATATACATCGCAAGCCACAATAAAAACGACAACGAATTCTGACACGGCTGCTAAGTGGTGCAACAGCTGTGGCAAATGTGTGGCATAAACACATACCCATAAATATTTCCAGTATGCCTCTGTTTAGGATGAGTATTTGTTGTGCTATTTAAAAGTCAGCGCTTGTTGTTTACCAGTTTTCAATTAAACCATTTTTGGCTTGCGTAGGCATGGCAATTCTTCCGGTGCGTCGCCACCCTAATAACTCTGCGAAAGTGCTTGCGTCTGCTGCCATAGTGATTTGGATGTATTTTAAAGGGATGTATGTGTGTGTGTGTGTTGATTCTTTTTGCCTGCTACTATGTTTGTAATGACTCTTGTATGCTACATAAACAAGAAGCCAAAAATAATTTACCGAAAAATAATTTTACAGACAGCTGACAAAGAGAAAATGAAAATTTCACTACGTCAGTCACGCAGTCAGGCCGTCAGGCCATCAGGCCGTCACACAGACAGTCTGTTCGTTATTATAGTTGAAGTATGTGGAGCAAACACAATAGAATAAGAGAAATATATGTGCATCAAGCTGTATATATCGTATTTGCATTTAAACGGGAGAATATTAAGGTGGAACCGCTTTCACAAGGAAATATTTAATAAAATATATACTCGTACATACCTTGATGTTTTAAATTTCTTGTTACAAAACTTTTCTTTAGCAAACTTGAAATATATTTAATATATAAACTGAATAATATTTTTAAATGAATTTTTTCTGAGATTGGCCCTTTATATTTTTAGGAAAAATTTATCCTCCAAAAGCCTGAAATTTCCAGTTATTTCTTGTAATAATATGACTTTACACACTTGAAAATATAATTTTTGAATATATTTGATATTTCAATAATATTTACTAATGCTGATATATATTTTATTATAAATAAACAGATTTTTTAAAATTTGAAAAATGCTTAGAAATAATATAATTTTAGTATAAAATAATTTATTCAATATTTTCGACCTCAACTAGTGCGTGTGTACTGTTACTTTTTTATAATATTGACTCATATAAATGTAGGTATTTAAATAAACATATTAGTATATCGAGAATCCTTTTGACATGCTTGAAATACTTGCCAGTTTAATAAAGCCAAAACAACAAGGACACACCTCCGAACATACTTCCTACACATATGAATATGTATAATGCATCGTCAAATATTAATTTTATGAAACAGACAGTAAAATAACTCTCCTTTTAATATACTCAAAAAGCAAAATATCTTGTATGAACTTAGGGTAGCCAAGTAAATGTGTATTATTGAATAAATAATTTGGAAATTTTTTAGACAAAAAAAATATTTTTATTCATACAAAATAAATATTAATATTCATTCTTTTGAAAATATTTTTAAGTTTTTTTTTGTAAACAAAATTCTGATTCATATTCTTGCGACACTAATTTCCTTCAAATATATATAGTTTTTGAAATATTTGCGGCATTTTAAATATGACTGTTCAAAAATATATCCTTGGCAACTCCTGGCAGTATTGCAATTAAACAAGGATAACGTTTTCCAGAAATGCCATATAATTTTTATGATTTCAATTTTGGCAAAACATTTCTAACACATGCATCAAGCTACATATATGCAACTCCATCCACATGTGAGTATTTGTACCAAATATATATACATTTCTGCTCCGCCCGCCCTGGCGTATGAGTAATGAAGCTGAAAATGTAGAGAATATTCTCGCAAATTGTTTTCATTTGTGCAGTCGTGCATATCCACACGAAAACACTTCGCTTTGCTCACACACATACATAGACACAAGTACGCATACACAAACAGGCAGGCAAAATTAAAATATCTAATGGTATACAGCGAAAAGTGGTCGAAAAAATGCTGTCAAGCATAGTATGTATTTGACTGTGTTTGTGTGAGTATTGGTATATACTTGCATTAGTACTTGAAGTTTATTACCATGAAATTGTAAGTTACACGCCATAAAATGCGGGAGAAAAAGAATTCCACTTAAATGGAAATGTAAGTGAATGTGAAATCCAATTGCTACTGGCATGACAAATGAGGCGTAAAAGCAATGAAAAATCATCGTTACTTAAGAACACGTCGCTAAATTCTTAAAAAAATTCTTGCACTTTTTCGAATTTTTAATTGAAAATTTGCTACTAATGTTAATAAATTTATGAACCTTTTAAGATGAGAGACATTTAATGTTGATTTTACTGGTATTGGATATTTTTTAGCATTAATTTTTCACGCTGCAATACTAAATTTAAAGTTGCTTACTTGCACTAAACCTCTCCGCAATTAGACAAAAATTGTCAACATATATACAGTGTCGAACAAAAAATAAGAACACTCATTAATAATTATGATTAAAACGGAAGGTAAAATATGATGATTTTCGGCTGAGGTTTTCATCATGTTAAAGCAACGAAGTGAAATTCTCTGCAAAAACACTTTTTCAGCTACAAAAGTCGACCTATTTAAGGGAAAAATATTATATTAAATATTATAAATATTATTAAAATTGGAACAATGGAATAAGAATCAAGTTATGCCACCTATATATACAAGTATCAATATAGACCCGAAAGTAATATTATCAGCAATTTTAACAAAAATATTCGGTGGTTATGGAATATACAAGAAAATCAAACAGGTGTAAAACAACTGCTTTTCGCTGATTCTCATAATATTTCTTCATACCCATCTTCATGTAGATAACTTTCGTACTGCCATTGCTTGCCACGGACGTTTTCTTCTAGAAAAATTAGTAATCAACAATTTTCTGAAGTGCCCTCTGCCAAGAAAAAAAAACAGATATATTTAACACTAAATTAGTTAGGTTCCGAGATACTCAATTTTTTTTAACATAAAGGTATGATTAAATGCTCAGAACTTAACTTTAGTTGAAAGCTGCTATTCGATGAAAGAACCAGCAACGAAAGCACATAATCATTTACCACTTAGTAAATAAAATCATTGCGGATCAGATACTTTCAAAGCTTTATCTAAATTTTATGTGACTTAAGTTGACGCCGCTGACCCCAAAAGGTCCGCTGAGATTGTTTGAGTGCCAGCGACTGCACACCCACCTGCTTTCACTGATACTCGATGCGCTCAAAAGTGGCGATGCTGAATAAGCTTTAGCGCAAAACTTTGTCTAAATGCTACTAAATTATTGCATTGTCATGAGGTGCGGCACAGCGTAGCAACAACTACAGCAGCATAAATAGAAGAACTCATTCGCAAGCATTAACTTATTGTCGTCTTCACTCACTAAACCCACACCTGACAACAACGAACAAGCATAAGATGCAATGAGCAACAGCGCAGGGGTCGCATATTGGACTAGCCAACAGGCGAGCGGCTGCAGCATGCCACTTAAGTGCGCCAGCAATGACTAAGTCAAATAAATTCTTTTCTCTCATCTTTTTTTGTTTTCACTTGCTGACGCTCACCAGCCTCGTTCTGCTGCAAGTGCAGTCTCAGTCACTTCCGCCGAACTGTGACTAAACCGCAGTCGTGTAAAAACAAGTAAACTTGAATTGGGAAGGACAAGGCGTACAAAAAATTATTGGTTGAACTGCCACCAAGCAAGTTCAGGTATAAGCCACACCGTTAGTCAGCTAACAGCCAACACGTTGTGGAGGCAAGGCACTCTGCAGTCTGTATGCCGCAAAGGTGGCAGCAGTTTCGTTCGATTGAATGGGAAAAACTTTTCGCTATGCATTTACATTACTTCACACAAGCGCTGCCTCTTACCCCGCCTCATGACAGCACGGCTACCGTGCGCTCTCGTAGGTATTCGTATTATTATAGCCCACTGCACTGCAGTTTGTTGCTATGGTTTTTGGCAATAAATTTCTATAGCCGGAAATTTATTCGCCCACAAATGTTGGGTTGTGTACCACGACTGCCGGTCGCTGCTCTCACCTAGGGTAGAGTAGGCAAGGTAACAGCAAGCAACAAGATGAAAAAAAAAATACAGAAAAAAATCATTGCATGCATTACGGCGCGTCGAGTGAAACAGAAGAATAATATGGAAAGGCGGCGCAAAAAAGGTGCGCAAAACAAAAATCAAAGCATACTTTACGGCGCGTAAGGCTGTACTTAAACTTGAACACTTCAGCGTGAGCATTTCGTTTTGCTTTTTGTTGACTTTGCGGCGCATATTTTAGTTTGCCGCTTTCAACATTTTTTAGCTCTGTATTCGCAACTCTTCCAAAGCGTGAAAAAGTGCATTTTTGCGGCTTAACCTGGTACTTTCAAAAGCGCACCGCGCTGCCTGCTCTCAGCTAACTTCAGCCACTACTACTGCTAAGTACTTGACGGTGTTTGTGCGTCTGTTCTCGTCAGTTGGCGTTAAACTTTGAAGTTCAAGGATAACTTAAAGCGCAGGCAAAGTGAATGGGCACACTAAAGCTTAAGCTGCTTAAATTTTGTATAACATACTTTAAGGCTGCGTAACAGTTTGTTGCGTTTAAAGCGCTATTTACATATTTATTGCATACTTTAAGGCGACGTTTAAAATCATGTAATGTGTGTTGCATATTTTTATGCGTCTTCTGAATTGTTGTTGCTCTTTCACATTTCAGGTCAAGCGTTTAACCATGGGCTTGCTGCGTTCAAATGAGGAGTCGCGACCGCTTGTCAGCATTGGCACACCCACGGGCACAACAAATACAAACACACTGTGCAACGCCAGACTACATAATTCGGCAAGCAACAAAATTTATTCGAATGGCTATATTAATGAGGAGGCCTTTGAGCCGGAGAAATTTATTGCGAGCAAATTCGGTGATTCCTGCCGGCAATCGCTGACGGCTATACCCATGCTGGACACTGTGAATCTGAACGACAACACCGAGTTCAATCTAAAGAAGCGTTATTTGCGTGAAACGAGTAGTGGTGAGTAGATAATGAAATAACGGTAATTATATTTACCACACCTATTAATTTTCTGAAACTTTATCTTAGAAGCCATCTTTACGAAAAGTTTCCAATAAACGTTTTTTTGTTTAGGAATTTTCTATGAGAAAATCACGCGGTCTTTTTATCATAATTATCTTTTCTTTAATCTCTGCTTTTATTTCAAATCTTACAACAGCAAATTCCAGTCCGAAAATATTCGCCAATCGCCTGCGCAATAACACATTATCAGCAGCCATGCGCTCCAGCACCACCACCAATTCCACTACAAATACCACAATCACAGCGGATGCCTTAGATGAAACCGAGGAAGCTGATCTCAAGGATGCCTCGTGGTTTCAAGCTGGTATTTCACGTGACATAGCCGTCGAAGTGCTGTCGAGCAAAAGTCCTGGTGCCTTCTTAGTGCGCAAAAGCACCTCCAAGCCGGGTTGTTTTGCCTTAACGCTGCGTGTGCCATCGCCACCTGGACCAAAAACGGCGAATTACATTATACTACGAACGGCGAGAGGTTATAAAATAAAGGTGAGTAGTTAGTCAACATTACAATAATCGTATATACTTAAATTCTTTTCAAAATAATTGTTTTCCAACCACAAATATTCCCTATTAGGGCTTCCGCAAGGAGTTCTCCACGCTGCAGGCCTTAATAACTCACCATTCTGTTATGCCGGAATTGCTGCCAGTGCCGTTAGCCATGCCACGCCCAACAAATATGACCTCATCGAGACGCAATATCGATGACTTTGACACTTACGATTCACTACAAATGTTGGTGAAGTACTTACGCGCAAAAACTTTGGAAAACGAGTAGTGTTAAATTGCGCAGTGGCGTATATTTATAAGTAAAGTGGCTATAGTTTGGTCTTACCTGATGTGAATAAGCACAAAAGAAGCACAAATTATGTTACAAGCTATGAAAATTTGAATTACTATAAGCTAAATAAATACCTTACTGGAACATGCATACTCGTTCATCCAAGCTTGGTACTCTTAAGTCCCATCTTTTCACAGCATAATTTATAATTTCCCATTGCTTTACAAAAAGCATACCCTCTACGCACACAAAATTGTTTAAAATAAATATATATATTGTAGATATGTATATGTATCAACATATTTGCGTATGCATGTTAGTAGATATATGAAAGCAAAAACAACAAAAAAAAACAAAAATGTCTATAGAAAAATGTGATATCATTAAGTGACACTACAGGTGACTGCGGCGCACGAAAATGGCTCCAGTTGCAAAACTACTTACATAGTTTACTTAGTCTGTATGTATTTAATGTTAAAGTTGTTTGGTGTGTAACTGTTAAGGGTGGCAAACGTACACTATTACGCATTTATATGTATGTGTGGCTATGTACAAATATTAATTATAATTATAGCATTATTATTTGTGTAAGGAAACGCCATGTTTGCAGCAAACTTTGAAAAGTTTTCGGTTCATTGTAAATATAGTTTATTTTGTGCAAAATCAAAAATGTGAGACATGCAAAATAAATTTGTTTAGTTTTCATAAGAAATGTATGCGATTTTTTTTCCAAAACTGCTAGCGATAGTGAAAAGGTGAGTATGTTGCAAAAGGCAAGGACTTTCAAAAAGGGAAGTTTCCAAATTGTTGCTTATAATCACTTGAGGGGCTCTGGCAGAGTTTTTCTTAAGGGCTTAATTTAAGCTACAAGTTCAATAAAAAAAAAATTTCGGGTTTTCCCGGACATTTTCGTGAAGAGACATTTTATTATATAAATACATCAAACACATGCATTTTTAGAAAATTTAATATGCTTCAAGAGCCGCCTAATCTTAAAATTATTGATTAAACTTGCGTTTGAAGACACGGAAAACGTTAAATCACATTATTAAACCTGATCATAATGGCTTATAGATAAAATACGTTAAACTCGAGTACTACCGCAACCGTACTTTGATTTATTTTTAGGATAGGTAACCTTTACCAAAATATATCCACATCAAAAACCTACCGTCTTCACGACACGCTTTTTCAAAAACTTTATGTTTGCATACATTTTGTAATATCCCCTTTTTTTGATGACACGTAAGTATGTCCCCAAATACAATATAACATAATTAATTAAAGTATCTTCAAATAATTTACTAAAAGCTTTCTGTGCTTCGGATAGACAGAAAAAAAAGAAGTCAATTTAAATCCCCACACAAAATTTCAACCCAACCGATAAAACCGTTCTTTATCTTCTCAAAACCGGCCTTCAAAATATATATATATATATTATATATTTTTTAAGTTTGTCATTATTTAAGTCAATCATTTTGTTATATTATATTATTACTCATTCTGCTTTGGTATTAGTTCACATAAAACCCGGCAGGAAACAATAATCGAAGACACGAAAGGTGGCCAAATAACTATACCTACGCAAGCAATAAAACTAAGTACGTGTAAATACGAGTAAAACACATGTTGGACTATTAGATGAATGCAAACAAAATGCAACCCTGCGCTATTTTCTTACGTCACAATGACACAACAATGGCATTGCTAAAGTCAGTCATATTTTTCCTCTCTGAAAGATGAATTACTATATTGGCGATTATCAATTGTGCTTAAAATTTGCTAGTGAATAGTAATCAACTAATAAATAATAAAAAAACTTATTGAAAGTTATTTTCAGCAGATTTACTCAGTTTTAAACCCATAACTAGCAGCGATGTGGTACATTTTCGAAAGCATGAAAATTTAGTTTGAAGAAAAACAGAAATGAAATTGATATTATCAGATACCTTATGACCTTTGTATTGAAAATTGGCATTACTTCTGAAGTGTGCCTAGTAAACTCATATTTACATTGAAGAAAATAAAGCACTTAGTAGTATGCCAAAAGCATTTTTCTATACTTATTAGGAAGAACAACTATTCTAACCTTTAATTTAGTATGTTTACAGTGAATAGCTTATAACATGACTTAGGCTGGATATGAATATGAAGCAAATGCTACAAGCACGCAAAATATACAAAGAAAAGCTGGAAGTTTAAAGGACATCACTAAATGTACTGGACATTAATATATATTTAAGAATTTTTTCACATCCGTCGATTTACTGGCCACTCAATGAGTATACCATAACCAAACGGGTTTGATTGTTCGGTGATATAATATTTTTTAAATTACATATGTCACATATTCCACTCCCTTATAATATTTGAAGTTGACTTGGTCTCTTAACTCCTTCAGGACCTACCATTCACTAAGCTAAGTGCTTTTAGACTTCGTTATTTGATAGTTTTAAAAATTTAATTTTACTTCTTAGTGGGTTACGCCAGCGAATGTGTTCTCAAGTACCCACACACGCACACACACGACACAACCTAGATATGTGTATATTACAAAGTGTGTTTTGTTTGTTTGCTTCACTGTCGTCTACGCTTCGACAATGAAATCGAAAAACTCTGCTCATTAAGAAAATTGTGTTCATTCAATGTTCCATTAAAAAAGTTTTTCCGCTTATGCAAAAACAAAAGCAACGCCACACAATTGAAATTTATAATGGCTACAAAAACAAAAAAAAAAAAAATTCAAATATGACGCAGCAAACAAAAACAAAGTGATGGCATCAGCATTTAGAGAAGTTGAGGTGCTTATATGAAATGTGACGAAAATCATTTTTATGATAGGAGTGAAAACAAAAAAGAAATCTAGAAATTTTATATATAGAAATGTATGAATGCCGCACTCACACACACACAAACGCAAGTCTCGAATGCTTTGAAATTTGCTCGCCAAAAAATGAGTAAGCGGCTCCAAATGGTTGGTGTGGAGTGTGAAGTGTAATAAGCTGACTCTGTTACTTTTGTGTACGGAGAAAACTCTCTCTCCTGTTGTCTTTCATTAAGTAGCATTTCACATTCCCTCCGCGTACTTCCAGTTATCTTCTCTACCTTGCTGTTATAATTGATTTCGAACAGCGCTCAAGATCTCAACGATGGCGCAGCGCTGCCGAATTGTTTATTTGCTTTTTAAATATTTAATGAGAAATTGGCAGGAAGGACTTATTTTTCCAATGGCTGCTGTCTGCTGCTAAAAGTTTGCTGTCAGCGGGTGGGATTTTTGGATGTGAGAGACAAGTAGCGAGCCCCCAAAGACGCCAGGTATCCAAAGCTGTCACAGCTGACTGCAATGTGTTCTTTATTCGTTGACTGCGTCGCATTAGGGAAACTCGGCAGATATTATTATTTTTTCATTGAAATAAATTTCACTGTTCTGAGAAGCGCAAATTTGTTTGATACAAGCAACAAAAAAACAACAACAAATATCATATGATGTAAATGCGACTTTGACGTTGACGTTGACTTTGACTTTGAGTGCGGTGCAATTTTTAATTTTTTCAACTAATTATTTAAATGTGCTTTTTTTAGGTTAAATGCCTGCAAGTTCGGGATGCGCATTCATGTGTAACGGAGCTGATAATTGCAAAATGTTGGAGTAAAACTTTTGCGTTGTCAATAGCTGCAGACAAAGGGAAGAGGGGGTGTCATATATATACCAAAAGTAATAATTACACTAACACACTGTAGCATCGATGCTCAAAACTTCGGGATGCGACTTCAAATGTATTGGAATAAAAACAAAAATATGAAAAGAAGCTAAGAAAAACTTGAGAAAAAGGTTTAGAAGCTCTTCTGTCAGAACAATTACTATTTTCCGTTGAAATTATAGAAAAACCCTTTTTGAGAGCAATGCATTACTGAAATAACTACTTTCATTTAGTAAATATTTCTGATCAAGCTAGAAATTGAAAAATGTCACTAAAAATTTGTATGTAAGCTTAAATATTTTTATATATCCTAATTTTTTCAAAATATGGCACCCTTACCAATATAATCATGGAACTACCTAATATCAGATGGCTGCCATAAAAATAACTGTAGTATATCCGCAATATAGTGGACGACAGAGGGATGTGTTTTTCTTCGACAGCTATGGCAAGATAGCTTTTATAGCCTTGAGCTCACTGGCCGTATACTCGAAACTAGTTAAGTATCTACTATAACTCGAGAAATATTTCTCAATTTCGTAAAAAAAATAATTCAAATTTATTTTAGCTGCATTGAGACTAAGCATAAAAGCATTGTAGTGTAGAGTAAGGGCAAATGAATCTATAAATATTTCTTCTTAATTGATTCCACTCTCTATGTAGTATATGTATCCAATAGCAAACTAAGCTACTCTTCCCCTTCGAAATTCAATTAACAGATTTCTACTCTAGGGCGCTCATCAACAAGACACTACCACTAATGAACCACGCTTCATTTACATAAAATTAATCGGACTTAAAATTTTGTTAGTATAATCTTAACTCTTGTTTCAGACACCGTTTAGTCTATTTGAAAACTATTTTCACAAAATTCTAATATTAAGTCGAATTGTAAACCTCCTTCCGCATGCTTTTAGCATATCAATGAAATAAAGAAGTCAAGAAAAGTTGAAAAAAGGTAGACACTCGCAACGTCTTTGAAGAAATTGGCAACTTTTTAATGTAATTTGTTCGCCAACACGCGCGTCAATGACTTAAGCAGCTATCTGCAATAACAAGTGCTACAACAACAATCAAGACAAGCAACAAATGGTCTGCAGCCTAAGAAGCGCATGAGTCAACGTCCAACTCACACCACAACAACATTCATCTGATACAGCTGTTCGCCGGCGCAAGTTAACTTTATACACGACAGTTGGAAATGTGTACAGAATTACCGCAATTAAAAAGGATTCCAAGTAGGACAAGCAGCAAGCGGAAATTACTGGTCAAAGGATACAAATTAAATTCCAACTTTGATTCGATAACACTTTTTCTCTTCGCCGCCTTCTTTCATCCGTGCCATTAGAGCATTTTTCTTCATTGGATTTTCACGCTTCGTTGCAATGCGTAGAAACACTTTTCCGTTCTTATTTTCCTCTCGATTTAATTTTCTCTTCGTTAGCTGACTTTACTACGTGCACGCGAGGGCGCGCTCGTTGGTAACAAATTAAAATTGGATAATGTCGGTGCATCAACATAAAAAGTTGCAAATTGTGCTGTACTTTGCTACAAAAGTAGGTGATTAGGGAAGCTAGGCGCCACACAGTCGGTGCGTGAGGGAGAGACAGCGTGAAATATGTAATGGGTATATACTTTTTATGGCACGTCCTTAACACTTATGAAAATGTGTGAAGCGCGAAATGCGCACGTTTTAGAGAAAATATCCCCAAAATGGAATATTTGACGAAATTTTCATTGTATGTGTAATAGTTTTTAGATGAAATCGAAATTTATAAAATTTTAATTTTATATTTAATCCGGTAAAATCCGGACAGAATAAAGGCTGAAATTACATAAACTTACAAAAGGCTGAAAATTTGTGAATATGTTCAAAACATGATTAAAAATAGCATACGAAAACACGTCAGCGTTCTGATATTTAGAAAAAATTACTGATGATGAGGTCAAAGGTCAAGATGTTTTTAAAACTATTTTTCCCTCGACATGACAGAGGGGCCATACTTAGACTGGTTATATTCAGTCCTTTGTGAAGCCAAACGAAAAACTTCTGCAGTGGAATAATAGCTATGGGCAAAGCGCCCTGAACCTATCACAAGTCTGCTATGGTGTTTTGTGTATATTTCCGCTATTTCACCTGGATGTCTAAAAGTATGAGATCCGATATGTTTTTGCCTAGATTTGACTAATTCGAGATGGAAGTATTGAGACGTTTTTAACTTATCTTCTTCCAAGCAGCTGATGCAGCTGGCATCCGGTAAGATGTTTACTCCTACTGCATGAAACCCGATGGTACAGTGTCCAGTTAGAACTCCTACAACCATTGAAAAGTGAACCTTGCTGAGAGCAAAGAGCTTCCTAGACCTATTTCGATTTACCCCGGGCCAGAAGGATCTTGCGACTACACAGCTGCAACGCTTGCTAGGCTGACCTGAGGCCCAGCGGTCCAGTAGCAAACCACAGGAAGCCAAAGGAGATCTTACTCATTCCCATTCCGTAGTTGTTGAGACCGAAGTACCTGTCCTTGAAAACTCATCAGCAAATCAGTATAATCGTAAAGTAACTTCAAGCTAGAGATAAGGAATATGTATAAACACAGTGGGAGGCTCTTTTAAGCGCCATCGCCAAACGCGCCTAACACGAAAAATATTTACTTTTTTCTCCACAAAAAATTGTATGTGTGTTCTGCTAATATATACTGATAAAAAATATGTACCTATAAATATATGGTAAAAATTTTAAAACAGTTAATACATTGGTTTGTTTTATTCCCAAATATCGCCTTTATTTTAGGCTGCCAGGGGCTGTGTAGGGGCTGTTTGCCCTTAAAAGTGTTAAGAGCGCGATGTACCACAAATTTCTTGTCTATAATTGTCTATATTTTGATGAATTTTTGAAATAGCATGTATTTTATACAAAAAATTTGGCTTCTATCAAAAATTTTACAAAAATTAAATTTCATAAATAAATTTAGTAAAATGTTGCCATTTTGTTTGGTTAAGTTGTTTTAATATTTTACATGCGCAACTATTCTAAATATTTTTCGGTTACAAAGGTATTATTGTGGTAAGTTTTGCTTACTAACTTTATTACGTAAGACATAGAATTTACAAGAACTACTCGCATACACACACACACTTGTATACACATACACATACATATGTACGACAGTATAGTTGGAAATTTTTAAGCTCCACGTCTTAAGGCATTGTTTGCATTTCGTTGTAAGTACTTCGAGTTTTTGCTCTTCGCACAGCTTTTGTTGTTGTTTATGTTGAATGCAAGTTTCTGCTCTTTTTGTTATCACGTGCTGTTGTTGTTGCTCTTGCATATACACAACAAATTAGTTTTTTGTAAGTTTCTTCTTCTTACTGTACGATGCTTCTCTCGTACGATGCTGTTTGCAGCTCGCATAAATTGTTGTTGCTCATCTTAAGCACTGCAATTTTATGCCGGCACGCAGATTTCAGTTAGATTTAAAACTTTGGCGTAAATTTCGTTGCTAGGCTTTTTTTGTTGCCTTGCAATGCAATGAATGGAAGCAGCGATGAAGCTAATGTGCGCCGAGAGTGGCCTAGAAAGTGTGAGAAGCGAAGATGCGAAGTAGCTACACGAGTGCATACATATTAACGGTGAAGTGCAAAGTAAACGCTGGCGGCTCAAGTATAGAAAAATACTATACGCTAGGGAAAAATGCGGGGCGAAAGGCGTGCAAAGTTGCAAAATGCTGGCAAGCAAAACAAAAAATTACACAAACAACAATAAAAAAGAGAGCAGAAAACTGAAAGAAGCACAATAAAGTAGATACAAGAAAAAAGACGCAAGAAAAGTAGCTGTAAACAAATATTTTGTGGATGCTTGCGCGGTGGCGGAGTCGACGCCGAGGCAGCTGGAAGACTTATTACATTGCCACGTTGCCAGGAAGGAAACAACACAAAAGTGGCTTCCGTTAATAAGCGAGTAGTTCATTTCTTTTTTCGCTAGGCATCAGATTGGCTGCTCGCTGCTGCAGCATCTTACTTTTCGTACTCGCTTACCAACATCGTTTGTCGCGCTGATTCGGCTCTCTTCATTGCCAAGGCAGTTGCCAAGGATGCGCTTAAGTGGCAGTAACAGTTTTCATGCAAATGTTGCTTAAACAAACATGCTGCGGCAATGAATAAGCTTGGCGAAGAGTCGAAAAAAGGGAACGCTATGCTGTATGTGTGTGTAGTTGTTGATAGGCTCTTAAATGGGTGTGGGTGTAATATTAAGGAGTATATGACATTGTTGCAAGAAGTTGATATTATGCAACAAAGTAAGAAGGCATTGAAAGGAATTTAGTATAACTAGTGAATACAAGCTTAAAAAGTAGATGTGGCACACCTTAGTGATTTGGCAATGACAATGAGTGTGCAGCTGGTAATCAAGGCATTATGTGGTGTTTATATATACCTGAGCTCTATTCAGTTGTGGCGCACATTAAATTTGAATACATTAATATTTACTACTAAAATTGGTATTTTTTTATTATTAACTGTTAGCTTCCTACATCAAAATACATATAGTAGTGGTTAGAGTCATTAGAAAGATTAGAGACTTAGTTTAATAATATGTTTGGTTAACATTGTAAGCATTGACGCTAAAAATTTATTTATTTTAACTAAAAGTGGCTAGCTTAAAAAAAACGGTAAAGAAAAAGTAATTTTTTTTTAGAGAAAGGTTAAATTAATAAATTGCTGGGGTAAGAGATCTGCTGGTTCCTCAAAATCAGTCCATCCTCACATTATTTAACAGACGAGGGTGACCCTAAGTCGAACAGTTGTCTTAAAAATAGCGCAAACTTTATTACGTGGAATTTACAAAGTTAAAAATAGATCTTTCCGTAAGAGTCGACAACGAAAAAATGGCTGAAAAATGCACTAAAAAATTAGCGACGTTGCAAAATGGATGAAAGGTTTTTATTTGGCTTATTTATCTTTTAATGCTGAATTGGAAATATCAGACCTGCCTTTGGTTCGGTCGATCTTTGAGGAGCACACCTAATGTAAAATTAAAAAAACTAACGATTTTTCTCATATTTCCTTAAAATATCTTACCTTTGATCACAATAAATTTTTAAATATATATCTCGATTCAAAATTTTGCGTTAAAGTCTTCACAAATGCAGACGCTAAGTTCAATCAGCTCCATCAGTGGATCATTAAACGCTTTTTTCTAAAACCTACATTTTTAAAATTTCCTTAAGTGATTACTAGGAGACAAATGATTGGACCATTATTAAATATTTTGCCCCGGAATTTGCAACACCCAGAAGGAAACATCAGAGGCCTTATAAAATATATACATAAATGATCAGCATGATGAGCTGAGTTGATTTAACTATGACCGTCTGTCTGTATATATACAACTAGTCCCTCAGTTTTTAAGCTATCGATCTGAAAATGTCCACCTGTCTTTTTTCACTAAGAAGCTGCTCAATTGTCGAAACGGTCGATAACGGACCACTATAGCATATAGCTGTCATATAAACTGAACGATCGGAATCAAGTTTTTGTATGGAAAACTGTTTTATTTGAAGAAATATATTCACGAAATATGGTATGATTTATTCTTTAAGGCTATGAGGTAATCTCCGAAGAAATTGCTTATTTCGGATCACAATACCATACCCGCCATATAAAGTGAACGATCTAAAGCATTGATGCAATGCTAGTAATTTCGTTCAGATATTATTTACTTTGAATTCCTTATTTAATATAAAATTAATTCTCCAATTACAATTTAAAGTTAAAGTTTAAAATTTCTTAACACAACAGCTTTCCAACTTTTTATCGCTGGCAGTATGCGCGAAACACATTTAAATCGCATTAATTAACATTGATTTTTCGCAGTCGTCATTGTCATGAGCAGCCGCATTTACAAGCGCACTCTCAATGACAATCACAACGGCAACCTTGGCAACCAACACCGTTATTATTAACTCTTTGCAACGTGCATCAACAACACGCACAGTCGCCTGCACACATATGCATATATATGTATGTAAATGTGTACAAATATGCTCATTTAATTGCAACAGGCATACGTGACGTATACGTAACCTATGAAGCGCCAAGCCGCCGCCAATGTATGATCGATAACAAACACATACACGTACACATGTCTGCTGCACTAAATCAACACGAACGCGAACAAAAAACACATGCTGATAAAAAATAATGCAAATGAAATTAACACGAAACTGCTTAACGAGCTCCACGCCGCCGAACAGGCAACAAAGCGTGAGCGCAACAGTAGCGAGAGTGTGCTGGGCTGAGGGGTGCGGAGATAAGCGCGTCGTTGAGTGATGCGTTACAGCGAAATTCAATTCAATTTACGAGATATGCGCGTTACACACATGCATAATAATCAATAATAAATTTTCATTGCAAAATTCCGACTTTTTTTTCAAAAGAAAAATATCATTTTTTTTTTCTTTTGCCTTTAGTTTTTCTTTTTGCACTTTTGCGCTTTTCCACGTATTTCATTTCGTTTGCCATTTCGTTTTTGCTGATTACAGATTTTTATTCGCCACTTAAACGCGCAGCGCGCTGCTACCGTGTATGTTTGCAGGTGTGCAAATGTTGGCTGCGTTGCGCTCGGTTCTCTGCAGGCGAGCAAGCTGGCATGCACACACACACACACGCCTATGTGTGTATGTAGCACATGTTTACATTCCTCATACACACACTCCAAGGCATGTGCAAGTCAACGTTTGCACTCATAATATCGGTCGTTGTACGTGCAAAAGCAGTTCAGCTGCAATGCAGTGCAATCGAGTGCTCGCTTCGGCCAAGCCTTGTTGCTGCTGTCGCTCAAAGCAGAATGATGATGAAGCTGCTGCCGCTGCTGCTGTTGATGGCAATGACGTGTATGAAAATCTTATGAATTTTTTAAGATTCAATGTCGCATTCGCTGATGTGTAAAGTTCGTCGATAAGCGTAAAGCGCTAAGATAGTGCAAGCGAATATTGCGATTTATACGGAGAATTAAGATAAAAATCGATGAAACTTAAATGCTTTTCAATCGGACCCATCATATATGAGAAAAAAAGGAAATTATTTGTTCAGTTGAAACTTTAAGGTAAAAATATTTAAATGCTAAAATAATGAAAAGGCCGTAGCCGTTAAAAAATATTTAGTTAATGACTTTAACTTATCCCAAATAATCATCAAATCATGTTCAATATTTTAAGAATAATTCTGCATAAATTACAGCACTATTAGATGGCTTCGACTTCCTATTAAGTTTGTTAAAGTTCTTATCCTTTGTAGTAAATTCGATTGACTGCAACGGTAATGTGAATAACACAATTCCGTCACTCTAGTCCCGGGGCATCATCCTAACGAATAACTAATCGATTTGAATATTTTTTGGATTATTTGTTGTGCTAATCAAAACTATTGAAAAAATGAGTTTAGAGAAAACTTAAAGATGAAATTATTTTTAATCAAGGTTGCCAGCTGTTATTATATTTAAAATCAAAAAAGTGGAATGTCGAATGACACAACCACGGAATCAAACTAAAGTGGTATAGGAAGTCTTCCAGCGAAACAAATGGTTAAAAAGAGTTGCCACCTATATAAAAAATATGCAATTACTGAATTAAAATACATAAGACATATTTCAAAAAAGCTTGGAATTTAACAGACTTCAAAAGAATTTTGCGTTATTCAAACAAATTATCAAATAAACGTTGCATGACAACACTTATAACAAATAAAAAGTATAGAGAAAAGAATCTTTAATGTACATAAGAATATTTCCAAAAGAATCAGCAATAATTTATATTAATCTTTGATTATGATAATTGAAATAATACTTACAGCCTTAGAAAAAAAAATTTGTATGTGTTTTTCTTAAATACCGTAACTAAAGGTGACACCAACTATGTTATTATAAAATACCGTTTTACTACTTTTTTTCAATCGTGCTAAATGTATAAATTTATCGAATAAAAACAACACAAGTCTTAAATAACACAATTTTCGCTTTTCAGGCATTATTTTGTGAAATAATAAAAAAAAAATGTGGAAAACGGTTGGCTTCAAGGGCCATCCCTGCAACTTCCCGCTAATTTCATACGCTAACGTTCAAATTTCGCTTTTTTCACTGCTTTTGAGCTCTTCGAAATTTTTCGTTTTCAATATCTCGCAAGTAAATCAACCGATTTTGATCCGGTTTGCGGCAAACGATGTGTTTCTTCAAGGTTTAGAACTGATTAGTTTTTGGTGTCGATCGGTCAAGTCGTTTGGAAGAAATTCGAAAACGATTTTTCAAAATTTTTGACATTTCTCAAAATCTACTGGTCCGGTTGGGTCCAAACTCACACGAAATTCAAGTGCAATGAAACCCTTTGGAATGCCGTTTAGTTTATTCAAATCGGTTGAGCCGTTTAAAAGTTATAAGAGGGTCACATACATCCACACACACACACATACATCCACACATACATACAGACATACGGACATCATCGTAGAAATGTTCGGGGAAGCTTCCTCGACCCTCAGAACGTCGAGATCTGTTGAGAACTCGATTTTTGCAAAATGGGGTGAAACCAATATCTTCCCGATTTTTAGAAAATTTTCCATTTTCTTAGCGGGAAGTTAAAAATGTTACAAATTATTCTAAATGATTTAAGGTTGAACTTCGACCTCGAATAACTTTTGAGCGATTCGACTTACAGCTAACATTATTTTAGACATTTTGTGTAGATCGTTTAATTCTTACAGGAATAACTTTTCATTTTCACCATACAACAATTCGTTCAAATGGATTAAATGTGCATGGTTGCACCGTAGCTATAATACCCTTCACAAATATTACTTCAGTTTGTATGATGTATGTATATGTAGACAATAATCCATGCCAAATTTCGTGAAGATACCTCATCAAATGAAAATGCTTTCCATACAAGCACTTTATTCCGATCGTTCAGTTTGTATAGCAGCTACGGTCGAACAGACAAATGGACACAGCTTAATCAAAAACAAACAGCTATTAGAATTTCGTTCCTAATGCAAGCACATGATAAACATATGTGTCCGATTATAACAAAAACAAAATATCGACAATGCATACACCGCCCACGAAAAATCACAATTCACCTTTTCCGTTGAACACACCTCGTACGCTTAAAGTCTGAATTATATTGTAGATATTTCATGAATTAGCAACCGTACAGATCAATCTTCATATATCACTTAATAAAATTGCATTTACTTTGCGGCCCATATATATTTCTCTATATGCGCACATACACATGCATTCATTGAACTTGACCAACTTTGCTCGCCGGTCAATAACTAATTGAGCGCTTGCGATATCATCAAATATGGAAAATTGCTTGCAGCACTGCGTCACTTTGACCGAGACAATGATTGCTGCAACGCAACAGAGTAATGACAGCAGCGGTGGCAATTTGATCATCTCAATTACCACTGTGGGCTCATTTGGCCATATTGTGGCCGTGCGCTCATTGCAAACATTGCTGCCGCTCATATACACTGTTGTCGTGGTTGTTGTTGCTGCAATTGTTGCGGTCAATTTTGTGGCGCCAACTGATAAACAATTGGATGTGCATAGTTCATGTGTGCGTTGGTTTGTTCGTATTTGAGAATCGGTATTTGGGTGCACACGAACTTCTGCCCATTTTCGTGCATTTGAATATTAGTTGCGCATGAGTAGTGCTATAGCTGCTTTAATATTCATACATACGACATTTATTGGAATTAAACTATTTTAAATTTTAATTTATATGATTAAAACTTTAATTTTCTTTTTTGACCGAGAAATCACTATTTCTATACCCTCAACAGGTTTAGCTCTTAACAACTAAAAGGAAACGTCGAAGCCCCTAAAAAGTATAAAATAAATTATCAATATTACGAGGTGAGTCGATTTAGCAATATTCGTCTGCCTGTATACTCGCATACACGCACTAGTCCCTCAGTTTTCGAGATATATGTCTGAAAATTTTCCCACGCCCTTTCCCCCCCAAGAATCTGCTTATTTATCGGAACCGCTGATATCGGACCACTATAGCATATAGCTGCCACACAAACTGAACGAACGAAATCAAGTTCTTCTAAAGAATTTTTGTATTTGTGAAGGGTATTATAACTCCGGTGTAACCGATGTTAACGTTTGTTTCTTTGTTTTACAATTCCAGCAATTGATTGGCCCTTAAATGTGTACTTAAAGCCAATAAATTCGCTTTTTGACAAAAATAATCTGAATATTGGCTAATTTTAAAATAAAATGCTGGTATAAAATTTATTTCACAGACTCAAGTAAAATTTTCTATATCCTTATAGAAATATATATAATATACTTGTACTCAAAGAATAAATTGTCAGAACTAGGTCTTAATACGGTTCTATACTCGCTTAACCCATTAATTCAGACACTCTCTAAGTTTTAGCATCATAGACAATTGGAATTTGATTTAGCAGACCAAGAGTGTAGGAATTATGATATGCAATTTCCAATATTAAATTTCCTGCTGGGTCGCTTTGCATAACTGCATGTCTGGCTATGTGACATTGTGGCATACAAAAGCATTTCGGAGCACAATACGGATTACTCACAAATCTATTGCATGGTCAGTTGTGCAACCGTGTTAAAAAGGAATGGATAGCATGTGTGTGTGTATGCAAGTAATTCCTGTTATAACGGCACTTCTAAAAAGATTACATTTAGATTAATATATGCAAGTGTTAACCAAAAATGTCTCTCCACACGCTCAATATAAGCTTACTGAAAGCAACTGGTTCACAAAACTACTGCAGGTTTAATTAAAATATAGTCTAGATACTACAACATAAAATAAACTATGGTTAATACTTCACACAAATCGTAGAAAATTATTAATGTGACATATTGCCATCTTCGAAGTTCTAGCAAGTTCTGCTTTTGATTAAATTCACACAATATGAATTTTTAAAATTTTCCAAAATTTCCAGAATTTTAAATATGAATGTTCCTATATTCATAAATTTATCAACGGCGAATGATTGGTCCTCACACACGCAACCACAATGTGCTGCTGCTTGCAAAAACCAATATTTGCCATACAAAATGCCGAAGCAAAGTTGCACTTGTTTCCGCAGCAGTGTTTAACATAGTTGACTTTGTGATATTCATTTTTCTAGTTTTCCTCATTCATATTTTTTTGCACTTGCAAAGCTGCACTAAATCCCAGTGCCATTGTTGCTCATCGTAAACTGTTACATAGAAATTTTTTAACAGCCATGAGCTGACTCAACTCGGCTTTGGACTTGCTTCGCTTTGTTATGCAGATTTTTCACGCACAACCAACACACACACATACACCGTACAATAGAATGCACAATGTAAGCCATGTCTCTGTAACGATGAATTATCTGTGTATATGTGTGTGTGACTGACTGAGTCTATTTTAGATACAATGATATTGCAAAGTGGACAAAATACATGCTGCACATAAACACAAATATATCTATACATATTAAGTATGATACCCATACATCCATCCTTACATATTTACATATTTCTATATACATGTATATGTGAGCGTCTATCCCCTGCTAAGTTACATTGTATTCAGTGGCTTAGTGGCTTTATTAATATTTATCAGGCGGACTTAAGCAAGTGTCAACGAAAGTGCGGTGGCCACAAAAGAGATAATGTCACATGGGTTTACTCTAAAAGCAATATATGAAAATGTTTCGGTTGAAGAGAACAAAAGAAACTTTAAAATTGTTAAAGACACTCCATCTGGTGAATGTGGTAACGAAAAACGTACAGTGGCTTAACTATTTCGCATCAAATGAAGTAGAAATATTAGAAAAAGTAATATGAAATTAAGTAAAACCTGATACAATATATAGGTATACACTTGTATATATATAATGGGATTTGAGAAATTTTGGTATTCATAAATGAAGCAAGAGAAAAAATTACCGTGCAGGCAGTGCATAAAGCTTTACTTATTGTATGGCAGCTATTATGAAAGTCAAACTATTTATGAGGCAAGAGATCAGTCTAAAAAATTCTAGATACTCTCGCAATTTGTTAGGACTCAAGTAAAATAGCGAACCTATTTTATTCACTTTCGGTACGAATCAATTTAGGCGAGCGCGATATTTTCTAGTATTATATAGTCATATATAGGGAGAAAAAACTAACGAGATTCTTTATATTTGTTATTAAACTATACCTATACACTATCAAAAAACTAGGCTGATCTCAAAAGGAAACGTTAGAGACCCTAAGTATATATATATAAATGATCAGCGTGACGAGCTAAATTGATTTACACATGTCCGTTTGTATATATAGGAACTAGCCTGTCAGTGTTTGAGACGAAATTTGTTGCTCATTTTTCGAACGAATTTTCAACTAGACTTTCGGGCTCATGTTGCCAAACCGGTTAAAAGCTATTTCAAAATCAGTGGTTGAAAAGATTTGCCACACTCGCCTTATAGCCAGACCTTGTCCTTTCTGACTACCATTTGTTCCGGTCGGTGCAGAATGCCATCATTGGAATACGGTTCACATTAGAACAGTTTATCAGAAATTAGCTTGATTTCTTTTTGGTCGCCAAGCCGGCTCAGTTCTTTGGGATGGAAAGCACAAATCGCCAGAAAGATGGCAATTATTATTTTTCTTAAATAAATGTTCAAATTAAAAAAAAAAACGCGAATATAGTTATAGACCCAATATTAGTATATTAATTTTAGTATATTAATATATATTTCCAAACTATATCAGATGATCTTGATTGTTGCTCAAAGTTTGTGCAGCTAACGTATGGCAAACAACTTTGAAGAGCACTTTTGTTGCGAAATCATAAATAGATCAGAAAAAAATGTACATTTTTTTACATCACCACTAAGAGGCCAAGTCTATGATATATAAAGTTTAAATAATTTACTGTCGAATCTAGTTATTATTACTGTAGCGAGGGCAGTTGCAAACTAACGCAATCTAAGTTGATTTCTTTCTTTCTAAGATTAAGCCTCAGTAAAGCCGCCTCAGACTACAAACTCTAAACTTGCTCAGCAATTTATTTACTTTGAATAAAACTTTTGTACATGTTTTCTTAAATAAACGTTCAATTTTCGAAAAAGCAACAAACAAACGTGAATATAGTCATAGACCCAATATATGTACGAATATATTAATTTAAGTAGTTCGGTAATATCAGATGATCTTGATTGTTGCTCAAAGTTTGTGCAGCTAACGTATGACAAACAACGTTGAAGAGCACTTTTGCTACGAGATCATAGATCCAGAAAAAAAATCCCAAAGGGTTAGTTGATGATATTTAATTTAATTATATCACCACTAAAAGTCACCAAGTCTATGATATATAAAGTTAAAATAGTTTACTCTCGAATTTACTATTTATTACAGCAGCGAAGACAGTTATAAGCTAACGTATTTTAAGTTGTTTCTAGATACGACGTACGTATTCATATATAGTCGCAGTAAAGCCGCCGCAGACTACAAACTCTAAACTTGCTCAGCAATTTATTTATTCTGAGAGCATTGCCTAGACCAATTGCACACAAATTGCGGCACAGTTAATATCATTTGCGACATATTTCCTCAGCTCACCTGCCGCAAGCAATAACTGCCACATATACTCGTACATATGTATGTCTATTTGTAGGGACAGAAGGCAAAAGCATATTAAATTTATCGCTCACTCTCACTTCCTCAGTTACGATCACATAGCGACAATTTATGCTTATTTATATGTATCCGTGTTTGCTATTGACCTTAGTGGCGATAAATTAAAGGATTCCGGTTGGATAACACATGAATGCCAGAGCTCGTTCACACATACGTTTATCGCACGCTCAAACACACATACACACACACAAATAAACATAACCAATACCTTAACGAGGCAATAACAATTTATCGCTTTCGAAAGCGAATTTTTCAGAAGAAGCTAAAGCGGACAGGTACTTAAATAAGTGAATGGATCTGTATGCGCGTGTATATATGCTGTAGTATGACCCAAGATTCATGCTAGCTTACGGTAGTACGCACCCAACACATATCGTGTGAATTAGTTCCGAAAAGATAGGTTATGGAGCAATCGAATTCAATATCTCAAATGCAATACAAATAAGTAGCAAAGCAAAAAAATAACCATCTTTAACTTAGTCACATCCGTCAGCCAAATTTTTTGCTTTCGCCTTTCCTTAAATTTTCGGTGAACTCCAATCATCCACATTTTCCACTAACCACGGGGTCACCATTTTCCATGACTTCCGCATTCCGCGCAAGCGAACCACATTAGCCAAGGTGACTGCGAACAGCTGTCTTCTGCTTTCTACAACCTGCCTGCCATCTGCCATCTGGCAGTGGGCAATGACCATGGCCGTGACAATAAAATCGTTTCGCGCAATTGGAGCTCGCAATTCGCTATCAGCACGATGCCAATAAATTTGAGTGCTTATGTAGTATGCGCATACATATGTCTTTGCTGCCACCGCAAATGCTCATTGTGCGCGCAGTATGAGCAATATATCCAGCGAGCGTTTCAAATTGCTCACGTCGCGGCATTTTATACCTGGCACATTGGCCACTTTGTACCTTTCAACACCTCCAACTTCGCTTATTTGCTGGCTTATCTGTATGTATGTGTACTTAAATGGTCACAGGCACAATGTCGCAGCTAAAGGGATTTCATATAAATTATTGCCCAACCATTTTAAGTGTCATTTCAAATAAACGAGCGCCGAAATGAGCTAATGAACGAATACATCGGACTACATTGACTCTTCCTAAGCATTTAAAATTGCTACACCGCAGTCTCTGCAGTTAAATAGAACTTAGTAGTTGGCGGTTTTCAATTTTCGAACTGCTCAAATCGAAATGATAAAATTGTGCAATTTATAATCGAATTCAACACTATGAGAATTCACCGTTTTTACGCTTCGGACGTTACTGGTTTAACACCATTGTAAATGTTTACAAATATGTTTCTGAAGATATTTTCAGATAACCTTAACTATTTTCTTGGATTTTCTAGCAAGCAAAATAGTCCTCGAAACGACCTAAAAAAGGTCGTTTTTGAGCGAAAAACTAAATTCAATTGGATTCAGTTGTATGGTAACTATATGCTACAGAGGTCCGATCTAAATATTTTTTTCGTGGAATGTAAAAATAAAATAATTTTCTCGACCAGAACATGATTTTGAAAGGTCAGTTTTTATGTCAGCTAGATGCAATAATAGTCCGATATCGGCGGTGCCGACAAATGAGCAGCCATTTGGTGTCTAATTTCAGATCGATATCTCAAAAACTGATGGACTATTTCGCGTATATACGGGCGGACGAACCGGCGGACATGATTAATAGACTAGTCATGTTGATCATATATAGGGTCTCCGATGTACTCATCTCGGTGTTACAAACTTTGCGGTAACCTATTCAGGATATAAAGACTGTGCGAGTAATTCAAATTAAGAATCGCATCATGGTATTGGGTATGTTAAGTTAGGTTGATTAATCAGGCTGATATTCGTGAAAGCCAAAAACGAGCCTGACTTACTCTTAGTGTTTTTCCGAAATAGATGCTTATATAAACAAGGACGAGCACATCTTTTTAAGAGTAGTAAATTAGTTCGAGCTCTCTCAATTTCAAAGATTTTGGACTGCGTTGAAAACAACTAACTGTATTATTTTTGGAACTTGTATAGCGGTCCATACCGAGATCCTAACCAAACTATAAAAACTCAAAAGATTGCCCAATTTATGATGAGCTTTACTAGATATGCTCCAAAAGATCAAGCTATTTGAAAAATAATGCCTGCCGATAGCTCCATGACTTCCTCACTCATTAAAGTCAGCAGCTTCTTTTTTAGTTTCTGATTAAATTCAAAAGTTTAGAGCTAATACTAGACGCAACTTAATAAGCAATATCATATCATATAATATAAAGGCTTCTCATAAAATGCTTTACCTCTTTTATGGAAATGTTCAAATCTGTTAATTGAAAGTATAAATTCATAGAACATTTGGAAGAAAATAACACACTTCGGCTTTTGTTTATCATTTTAACTCAGTAGATTCTTATCTAAAATCTATCAGTAACCTAGAAAGAATAGTAATCGACACCCTCCTTCTACTTCTTTATATGCCTATTCACATTCGAATATGGGTGATCATAAAGTATTAAATACAATGTACTATTTTCCATATATTTCTAAATTTTGGTATTGTAGAATTTGAAAAAATAATAACATAACATTTATTGCTACCCTCCAGTTATTTAATCAACTCTTATATAGTAAAAGTTTTGACCAAGAAAATATTAGTACTTATTCTATATGCCATTAATTCCAAAATCCATAGAAAATTTTTAATATAAATATTTTAATACGGTCAAATTAATGAGATGCTTTATTATCTTATTATTTTCGTACTACTTTCCTCCACTACAAAAGCCAACCATGAGATGAATGAGATAAATGCTAATTATAATGCAGTCTTCATCAAAGAAGTACTCACAACTCTTTACCAAATGATTATCCTTACGTTATCTTTGCACACAAAACTCAAAGAAAAACTTAAATTTCATAGTACAGCAAGAGCCAGAGAGCTAGTCAAACACAATAATCACAGACCACATAAAATCAGGTCAGCAGTTACGTAAAAGCCGTCAAAAGTTTTCTACGCAAAACCGCCACCGCTTAGCAAGCACAAGCACACAAACGATGCTATGTACGAGTAAGTGTGTGTGCAGCAGCAACTCAGCCAGCATTTCGAATTGCTTTAAGCATTGCTGCTATAAAGACGTAGTGACGGAAGTGCGTGCTGTTCGTGTGTGAGGTGAGAAATTGAAATTTCCATTAGAACAATGGACGAACATACTCGTACAAGTACTTTAAAATGGTTTTCGGTAAGGTGAAGTGTTGGCAAATGCCAGCAAAACTTTTCCACTTTCACGCCTTCGGCGGCGAAGACAGCACAGACGATGGACGGACGGCAAATCCGCCGGAGCACTGTGGTGCCCCGAGTGAACACAAAGACGTGGCGCAATTACACAGAAGAAGTAACACCGAATGCCTGGAACGCCGCACAATGCGAAGGCCCTTCAAGTTGGAACCATTGAAAGCGTGCAAAACACTGCAAACTTTCGTGAGTGCTACGCTGCAGCCTGAAATCGCATATGCAACAACGACTAGCTAGGATAAGTATGTTATTTGTGTGAGTATTGGTGAGTAGCCCACGCAGTTGCAGATTGGCTGCGTATACGAAAAACAAAAATTCACCGTTGCCTTGAAGGCTAAGCATTGGCTAGTTTGCACGGCAGTGGCCGGGTACAACGGCAAGCCGTAGAAAGGCCACCCTTGCGAAAATTTATCGCCTACCCACTGGTGAACGGAAATTAAGAGCGGCAGGTCGTTACTAGTCCTGGATAAGCGTTGGCATTTCCTGTGTGAATTGTTTGTTTTCGCCTTTCTGCTTTGCCTTTTGGCTGTGCCACAAGTAACTGATCGAACATTTTAGTCACGTATACGCAGTGGCGGCGAACAACATGCGAAGCAATTGTCGAGATTTGTCATATCTTTGTAGAAGGTATGTTTTCGGCGTATTGGAGCTCAATTAAAATGCAATCGGTTTTGAAAACTGCAAATTGTGAGATTTTCTTGGGTTGTGTGAAACTAAATTAGTTTTTTGAGTTTACAAAATGTAAAACAAAAACGTATTTAAATGCTGTCATAAATAATATTTTTTTGTTTTAAATTTTTTAAAGTTTCGTTATCAATTTAGGCATCCAAATGAAACTTGCGCAAACATACCTCTTTCCTTTGAAGTTAGAAGCAGCCAAGTGCGACTGCCATCTTGGCGATCACCCATAGGAGCTAACCTAACCAAAAAGCAAAGTAATCAAAAATTTTGTCTTAGTTCAAAATGCATAGTTTATTATATTTACATACCAACCCTTTTTTTTACTTAATAAAACTATTTGATTATAAATATACTTTACATTTACTGTTATTCACGCAAATTTCCTTTTTCTTGGAGTGTTTCGGAAACTTCTGTAACTTTAGAAATGGCGTTGGCAATAGACTTCAAATGACCAACTCCGACTTTAACCTTGTGCTCATTCGCCTACTATATATTAGGGTGGAGCGAAATTTTTTTTATTTTTTTTTGCTTAGCCTGAGGGTAAAATTTGTATTATAAATTAAGAAAATGTTTGGAAAAAAATAATCTTTAACAACTAGAGGTAAATTAAAGTATATATCGAATTAAAATTTTTTTGGACAAAAAAAAAATCTTATTTTGGTTAAAACTCTTCACATTTATATATATACTATACCGAACTTGACTTTTGACTCAAAATTTATTTTAACGCTTAAAGAAAGCATGTTACCGTTTAAGACTTTTTTTAAAACTCCAATAATGGTCACAAAAAACCTTTTTAAGTTGACTCTCTATAACTTCTAAAACATCAAACATTTTTACGAAATAAAAATTTTAACTCGAAATTTATTTTAAAAGCTGCCTCTAGGTTTATAATCCACAAATTTTACCCCCAAGCTAAGCAAAAAAAAATTTTTTTTTCGCCTTACCTTACTTTATATAATATTTATTCCACTTTTAGGTTTACCAGCCCCTGTCAGAAACTTTTTCGCAAGTTTTCATACCGTAGCGAACTTAGCTTTTCTGCCTTGTCTAGTCTACGATAGGTCTGAAGTGAGATCAAATGGCTAAATAATTTAATATCTGGGAAAGTGTTTGACCTTTACGATTGCTGAACTCTTAAAATTAAAATAGTTAAAGAGAAATGGACAGAGCAATCCTCTAACCCTCTTACAATTTTCTCTGGAAATTGTATTTCCCAAAAAGAATTGCAACCACGCACTGAATGGGTTTGTATTGCTCAATTCTAATAATATATTTAATATAATTTTTTTTTAAGTAATATAAGCAATACTGCCATTCCTCCTAACAAATTATGATTTCCATCAAAAATTGTATCTAATTAATGTATACATATTTTCTCCAGCTGCGCTAATTTTTTTTTATATTCCGGAATATGATTATAAACCCTGTCTTTGTACGCACTTTAAATCGTTCGGCTGTTTTTTAATAATATTATCGCAGGCACTTTAGCAAACTTTGCCAATTTTATTTTACGAAACTGTGTCAGCAGGACCAACCCAACTGTGTCAGCAAAAAAAAAAATAAAAATTTAAGCGACATAATTTTAATACCAACAGCAGGCCTAATAAAATTTCATTAGCAACAGTTATGCCATTATGTTGCTGGTGTCAGCAATTTAAGTTGCGCAAAAGTCACACAAAAAATAATAATCAAAATGTAAAATAATATTTGTGATAATGCAAAGGAGCAAAGCACTTAGTGCAACTGGAGCGCGTCCAGCCGAGGAGATGTTGGCAAAACTTTGACCCTAAACAAAAATCGGCAATTTGCTGACGATGCGTGTGGAAGATTTTGCCACTGTAAATATTATATTTATGTATGTTTGTAGGCATGTAACACAGATGCTCCAAGTGCTTACTTGTGCGTAAGTTTAATCTTGAAAATTGCAGAGGACACGCAAATAAACTTTGCGCAGCTCAAAAGCCATTTCGGTTGGCCATGTTGTGGTTAAGTTGTGCACGCTGCTTATTTATATGGGTTTTGGTTCTAAAAATTGTTTGTATATATTGACGGTATATAAATTAAGATTATTGCATAAGCTTGAAATCTAAGACGTGGACTTCAAGCAGTCTAAAAATTTATGTAAACGATGTTCCAAGTTACATTTATTTTAAACTAGATTTAATAGCGATCAAAATCTTCAATAGAGTCTTTCATGAGAGAGCTTCTAAACATCAGCCATTCGGTGCTAGAAAATTCTGCCGAATTTCAAATACACAAATAATCAACACACAGCTGTAAATTTCCAGAGTACTCCCCTCAAGGTGTGTGTACATGAGCAAACTCTTACCATTTCACTCCACTTCAAAATGTTGACCTGCTTTTCAAAACAATTCAGTAAAGTCACAGCATGTCGAGACACAAATCATCATTAGTATTTCCGTGTGTACACATGCGTGTGTGTGTCGAAATAACGCCAAACTCACAAGCAGAACCCATCAGTTAGAGTACGTGTCGGCTTTAGCTAACAACACGCAACAACACTCCGTCTGTCAGTCATCTTAACAGCCGGAATATGTGACTTGTAGCTTGACGCATGCCACACGCCACTTGCCACACTGTATTGCACGCTATATGCCACAACTAAATTTGACGCCACCATCTCATGCCAGCTACTTCAACAATAATCTTGCAGTTTTGCTGTCGACATCCCAAAGCCACCCAACATAACACACACGTTCACACACACACATATGCCACATTTTATGTTTCACCTCACTGCTTGCTTCACGTATCGATTTCGATTGTAATCTAATTTTATTGATATTGACACAATTTCGCAGATTTCCGGATAAACATAAAAGTAACAGAAATGCCGAAGTGTAATGAGAAAAGAGGAAGCCAAGCGTGCAGGAAGCAGCAGCAGTGCAATAAATATAGTTGTGTTGCATAAGTAAGAAAACAATGAATGAAATTTGAAATTGTACTTTGGTGTAATATCTTATCGACTTGGGCGTAACGGGTCTTACGCTTATCGTTTGAATTGTTGTTATAACGACTCGGCAAGTTTGCGCAAAAAGAAAATTTTCCTTAAAAGTGCGAATAATTGAAGTTTGCATGGAACTTGCTCATTGGCTTGAGTGCTATGTGGAACGGAGGGAAATTATTTAAGTTATATAAATACAAAACGTTTGGAAAGAAGTTATTATTTTTATTAAATAAAAGTTCGCTGGTGCCTGATTTTCCTGTACCCAAAATATTTTTGAAATTTTGAAACAATCTAAAATTTGTCAAAATAATGAAAAACTGTTGTAAAAAGATTTTTATATAAATAACTATTTTGATACTTTGAAACTTAGTCTTAAATTTCGATCTGCTAGAGGTTTGAAAGTTTTCACAAACTCAAAAATGTACACTTTTTGCTTGTACCCTTGATCTAAAACATCATCACCAACATGTCTAAAAATGTTAAAGCCCATGGCTCTACCAATGTTTGGTCAACTTATATTGCGATAATTGGATTTAAGGCATTCTGGATTTGCACATCGATATCGCCTCAATATTTTACTTGCATTTTTCAGGAACATATTACTTTAGCTCAGCTTATACTTGTAAAACTGTGTTAGATTAGATTAGGTTAGGTAAGACGGTTGATCCGATTAAGTATTTTATTTCTATTTCACCTGGATGTCTATGTGTTTTTGCCTTGATCTTACCAAAGCCGGACATTGGAAAAGGAAGTATTGAGATGATTTTATGCTATAATCTTCCATGCAGCTGATGCAGCTGGTATCTGGTAAGATATTCAAACCTACTGCGTGAATCCCGATCAGACAGTGTCCAGTTAAAACTCCTACAACCATTGAAAGGTGAACCTTGCTAAGAGCAAAGACTTCTTACGATTTACCGTTACCATTCCGCAGTTATTGAGATAAAAGTACCTCTCCTAGCAAGCTCATCAGCTTCACAGTTTTCTGCTATACCGTTGTGGCCAGGCAATTAAATTAGTCTCATCATAAAATAACTCGATGCTAGAGATAAGGAGTCTGGACATCCTTTCACTAGTCTTGAGCGCACAGTCAGCGAACTCAATGTTAACATCGCTACCCTACATCGGAGTGAAATTTTTCCACCAACGCTAACCGCAAGCTTTCATTTTGGCATTTTCGGATAATTTTTTCAGATCCTAAACTTTTTTTTATAATAATATTTCTACTGATTGCGATTCTAACATTTCTTTTTTATTTCAGATGACTAGAAGTGTGAAAATCGTGGTAAGATGGATTTGGCATTTTCTCCCCTCCCCATCAACAACGTGTAATTTTGCTGAAATTTTTTATTTTATTTTAAAGTATTAAAATATAGCTGATATTTGTATTAATTATTTTTCTCTTTTATCAAGCGTCAAAATAATGCGCAAAATTCAGTCCTCTATATTGGAACACCTCCTTAAGCGACCATTCATTGAGATTGTAGTTTAATTTCCCACCAACTATATAAAAATTAAATAATTGCCAGAAAGCCAACTGTAACACATTTTACTTAGTAATTTTTTTTAACGTAAATAAATAGATTACAATTAATTTAACGACTTTTGGTAGATGTAAGCTGATTAAAATTTATTGCCCAATTTAGTTGCTCATACGCACTGTCACTTCCATCGACCAGGCAATAGCAAAGCAGACCAGTCAATAAACAGGCGTAAACAATGTGCCACACAAGACAAAATTCAAGAGCAGAGAAGCACTTAGTGGAAGATGAAAAAAATAGCAATAACACGAACTTTCTAAATGCTTGTGAATGTGTATGTGTGTGTGAGTGAACATCTACTCAATTGCTACGTGCCAGCATTTGTATAGCGTTTAGTCAATGCGCTAGACGCACAGTTGAACAATTTCCACTACAGCAATCTTTTGGCGTTGATAGCTTTGTTCTCGGCACACTTTGTTGTTTTACTCTCCAGAGCAATTTTCTACAACAACACACGCACACGCTTCTCTGCCTCCCCACCATGCGTTGCATAATTAATGGCGTTCAATTAGGCGTTAATTGTTTGGGTCGCTTTGTGGGTGACGATTACGAAAATTGCACGACGCTATTGCTTGCACGAAGCATTAGACAAGCAAACAACGAAAATAGTATGCATAAATACCGTTAGTGGAACACTTTATTGCACAAAATATACCAAACAATACAAGTAAATAGCAAAACAAGCAATTAACGCACGACGTTAAAAGCCAAGCAAAGACAAATACAAATACAAATATACTCTCAGTTGACGAAGAGTATTTGCACACGCAGCGCACACTTTCGTTCAATCAACTTTTATGCCCGTGCGCGCAACTATCCAATCCAGATACGACGTTATGCGCGTGTACACCGCTGGATAACCAATTTCACAACCGCCAGCGCTGCCAAAGGCAGTCAAACCAATCAAATAGCTTTTATTGCGATAGTAATAGGTTAGTGGACCGCCAGAGTCGCCATCACAGCTGCTGCGTCCGCCAGCACCGCTCGCGCAAATATGGTTGGGGCCACGCACCAAGCCGGGCAAATAATAACAGGCGCACTCACGCAGCGGCAAGACGGGCGCATCTACATAGTACAACAACAAATTGAACATCATTCTTTCACTAGCGCTGTCACTTGTTAGACCCCAGCCAGATGTGGTGACGATTTCACGCTCCAAAAATGACTGTGTCATGAAGCGCGGCGCTAGCGGTATTGTCTGTACGGCGGCAGAGAGTGTGGCCGGTGACGGCAGATGCACAAGACCGATGTCATCACGACCACCGTGCAGCACATACCGTTCATAAACGATGAAATCACTTTCACTCACATTGTAAACAGCAGCCGAGGTGAGCGGATTGGCAAAATCGATGGATCCCAAAAACACTTTCCCGCGCGTCGACCTGCATTGCGAACGTATAATAATTATTATTATTCAAACGAGTAGAGCATTTGCAAATTTAGCTTACTTATATAAACAATGCGCTGCGGTGAGCACATAACTCACTGATATCAGAGTGCCGCCACATTGGTAGACTTTTGGTGCGCGCAACAACAGCAAACCCACCTGATAGGGGAACATGTTGGGCGCGGCCAGGTCGCCGCCAGTAATGCGCGTATCCACCGCGCGTGTTATGTTATAACTGGAGCACTGTCTGTCCCACACCAGCCAGGCGAGGTCCCAATACCAGAAATCGTAAATACCGCCGCCAAAGTAATTCCGATGCATTTCCTGCACCGTTGCAGATGTGGCATATGCGGTAGTGAAAATAGTAGTGGCACAAATGAATAACACCAGCGAATAATATGCCATCGTTATCGGAGGCTCTCTGTGTTGCAGTGGAAATATGAATAAGTAGCGTTTGAGGCTTTTATAGATTCTTAGTTGTAGGTAAAGCCAAAGTACGTAAAAGTATGTGTGCGCTGTAATTATTTTAAACTATATGTATGTATGTTACTGTAGTCGCTTGTATCGGAGAGTGTTCATCAGTTAACAGATTTAAAGCTTCATGGTGTTATCGAAGCTTAGTACAGTTTAGTGGAGCGTCAGCAGAAGAACACTCGGCTGATTGTCTTACTTTGCTAGCATCCGCTGCGATATTTTTTTTCCTAAAAACTAACTAACTATCAACACTATTCACCTAGTTAAACATTGAAATAAAAAATTATTTGTCTATGTATTCTGAATTGGCCTTAATCTTTAAAAATAACCACTAGTTTACATACTCACTAAGGAGGCAACTTTTCGCTGTTAGGCGCAGCCATTTGAACTAACAGTTTTATGATGTTCGTTACACTTTGGCTTTCAAAAAGTTTTTGAAACTAAATAACTAGTAGAAGATGGCTAAAATCGATGAACGTAAATATATAAAAATGAGTGACGTCATAAAAATCTCAGCTAATCTCTCCAAACTTTTATCGTCCATGGTGCAATATAATTGTTTAATCCATCAATATATTTTATTTTTGTATAAAATTTCAAAGACCACAGAGTTCTCCTTTCCTCCACTAATTAATCGACGAGTGCGTCTGAACGCTATTCCGAATGACTTTCAGTACAGTTATGAGCGCGTAAAAAATGGCACCACCAAGTCTCTTCTCAAATTCTACGAAAGAGTCAATATATCATTATTTTGAAACTAGACCACAGGTTTCTAAGTTCTTGAGAAAGATTAATGATGTCATAGTTGTTCTAATAAGAATCGTAATGCGTTTGGTGCCTTGTCGATAAGCACTTCTTTTTGCATCTTGGCAACCGAAATGAAAAAGTAATTTTTCTAAAAACATGAAATTTTTTCTCGAATATATCAAATTTTTCTTCTCTCATTTGTGGTGTCTTTTTCTTTCGTAGCCAAGAGAAAGAGTAAGAGTTAGAGTCTTCTCACGGGAGCATTCACTCCGATAGCCTAGCGTCCATACTGGCTCTGAGCACGCTGACTGTGCGCTCACAACTTTTCAAGTAGTGCATGACCGCATTAGCAATAACCTCAAGCTTCTTTCATATAAGACTTTTAAGGGTGCCCGGTCACTTTGTTCGTACAAGTCATCCAAAGTACAGAGATAATATTTGGTTATTAAAACTCCCCAGTATTAAAGCCGTCCAAGTGCGTTCAGCTCATCTAGTAGTCATCGCATTGCGTCAGTAACATAATTGCATGCAACCCCGCTAAGCGCCGCTCATATTTTATGCTACTTTATTGATTCTA
Source organism: Bactrocera oleae (assembly GCF_042242935.1). Taxonomy (NCBI): domain Eukaryota; kingdom Metazoa; phylum Arthropoda; class Insecta; order Diptera; family Tephritidae; genus Bactrocera; species Bactrocera oleae. The sequence continues at coordinate 69,524,378 of NC_091540.1, read as the reverse complement.
ATGATTATTAAGCGTATTTTAAGCTCTTTTTTATGGGTTACTACCAAAGCCGACGTTATATTCTCTCGCTGTTGCCACGCGTTGCCACTTTTATTGTTATCGCTATTTTAGCTGAAGTTGCTGGCGTTGTTCCATGTTGTTTTGTTGCCGTAAAGTATATACCGTTTGTGTGATTGGATGTGTGTGTGTGTGTGTATGTGTGCCGAAACATAATTTGTCTGTGAGCAGCAACAGCTGTTGGCGACATGTGAGGCTTACAGCAGCATTTGTTTGTACACACTTACAACACGTTGTTGTTGTTGCTGCAGCAACACAAATAATATGGCACGTTCCAACGATTTATGAACACAATGATGCTTTTAATTATGTCACGTGTGCACAGCCAGCGAACATAATGCATCGTGAGTTGTTCGGCCGAAGTGTGATGCTTAAGTAAATTTGGCTTTAATAATTTATGTTGCATTTAGTGGCAGATTATTGTTATACGATGGTTATGTCATTCTGCTTTATAGAACTTAAAGATGCGAGTAAATATTCGCTGCTCTTAGTGAAACAACGGAGCGTATGAGTAACACTATTAACCCTTAAATATTTCGGGTCTGTAGTGCCTTTGTAAAAAAATATTATTAATGCTTTAAGTGAACGAATGACAAATTCAATAAAATTTAGTTTACAATTATCAATAACTACTGCTGAATTTGGCAAATAAAGTAAATATCTAACTAAGTTATGGCATTTGAATAGTATACAGTTATGCTATGCTTTACTAGTTAAAGAATACAGTTAGTTTTCACATATTTCCAACATACTTGCAACATGGTAGTATGTAACCTAGCAATTTCAGCTATGAAAGCTCTGAAAGTTTAATGCTTCTACTCGACTTTTTCACAACTTGGCTGAAAACTTTAGTAGCGAGAAAATTTATAAACTGATCAACATGCAACGGCAACAAAATGCAACAGTAAAGCAGAAAAGCGTATACAAAAATCACTAGCAAGTGGAAAGCATGCATGTAGCTAACTTCGTTGCTGCTACGCAAATGATTAGTTGTTGTTTGTGGTACAATGCGCAGTGCAACGCTTGCCATTTTTCGCTGACGACACATTATTACATATACACACATATGGCTGCATATGTGCCACTGCAACATGACTGCGATTTTCGCCGCTTTTGAAAAGAGTAAAGTTTGATGAAATTGCGCAAAGTTTTCGCAGCTTTCTTTCACCTACTGCAAGCGAGTTTGCCACGAACTCTTAGCGAAAAGTTGTGAAGAAATAAAAATTATTAAAAACAAGAAAAAGCATCAACACCGGTTGTATCGAAGCTATAATACCCTTCACAAATAAAAGAGGAACTTTCATTTCAACAATCAGCGTGTATGACGGCTATCTTCAATAGTGGTACGTTCTTAACAATTTCTTCGGAGTGTGTACCGTTGCCTGGAACACTAATCCATGCCAAAGTTCGTGAAGATAATTTGTCAAATAAAAAAGTTTTGCATACAAAAACTTGCTTTTGATCGTTCAGTTTATATATATACAGTAGCTATATCATATAGTGGTCCAAAATCGGCAACTTCGACATATCAAACACTTTCTTTAGAGTAAAGGGCGTGCGCAAGCATTTCAGAGCGATATCTCGGCTTAGTTTGTCACACTGATCTCTTACATATATATACTACAAGTATATATGGTTTATAGGGTATCCACTATTTCCTTCTACATGCTACAATCTTCGTGACAAACTTAAAATACCCTGTTGAGGGTATAAAAATATGCTATCATGTATTTGTGTTTGTGTTTGGTGAAATCACATAAGTTAGCGACTCAGCTGCTACCTTGTGAGTTTCCGGTACTCCACACTTCCGGTCACAATTCGACTGACTGCTTATTGCAACATCGAAATTGCTTAGCTCAATCCGCAAGCAGTAACTTCGAAACAAAACATCTTAGGACATTGCTGTTGGGAGTTGTCAAACATGCCACAAATCGCTTGTTGTAAACGCTGGCGCACATGTCTGCATGTATGGGTACATAGGAAATGCCTTAGCATCAACATAATGTACGCCACATTGAATTATCACGCAAATCATTTGTAACATGGCTCATTCCAACGCTGGTGTTGTTTTTGCTGTTGTCGTAGTTTTTTCTATTTCGCTGCGTAGTCCCCAGTTGTTGGTTGTGGGATGAATGAGTGACAGACTGACAAAGTGTCATTCAAATGGCTTGCCGCAATGCTGCCGCAATAGTACACAAAACAACAACAACACAATAGTAGCGGTTGCAGCTGCTATGTTGTCAGCGCAATAAAGCTTCAACTATTGAAAATTCGGCAACCAACGCACACATACATACAGACAGACGCTGCTTTGTGAGGCGTTGCGCTCGTCATGCTCGTTGATACGAACTCATCAACAAATGTGCCACGGATCGTCTGCTTCGGACAGACATCATTAATTTTGGTCAACGAAATTTTCATGACGATTTAACGGATACTTTATCATTGCGGTAATTTTTTTTTAGGAACCACCGACATTGACAATGGGCATCTCTGGAAAATTGCTCGGCCAGCATAATGGCAATGAGCACAACAATAGTCGTATAGCAATATACAATCAGTTGGGAGATGTTTAATGGTCGTGGTTGAAAGACGTAAGCGTCGGCTGACAGCAATCAAGTGGGCTCACTTAGTTTGAAGACGTGTGGGCGGCATGGAATTTTGTGAACTCAGAGCGACGTACACAAAAGATCTTAGCCAAAAAAAAGGAAAAATGCACTGACATTAAAGCGAAAAAATGAAGGTCTCATAAAAAAATGAAGCATCATCGATAAATTATAGAATGATATGGGGGAACCACAACTGAGATATGTATTAAAATGTAAAGGCTCTTAATTTCTTAAGTAATTTGATTTACCCAAAATTCAGACTTTTATTTTAAAGTTAACAAACTAATTTTTTTTTGATTATCACGAAGCCATTTTGGTTTCAAAATTTTTAAAAATAGTGTAACCGGTGATCCTAGTAATCCATCGAATTTTTCTAATTCTTTGGCTATGGCTCTACTGAGCACCTGACATGGCTAAACAATTTTTCATTACTTTTCTGCCTAACGAATTTTTTCCTTATTTAAATATTCCACACATCCAATGACTCATTAGATATTATTTGCACAATTTTGTGGAAAATTCTTTATACAAAAAATATATTTTTTTAAAAGAAAAATAATCCGTGCAATGTAATTCTAAATACAGTCTAAAATAATCGTTGGTTAGGTTAAGTTAGGTTAGATTCAAGGCCGATACTGCTACTAACAACAACAGTGATCCCACTTGGGCATTTCATGTCGGTCCGTTGCGATACCGAAAACGCGTATATATTCATCAGGAAAACCCTCGTAATTCAACAAAGAGTCCACAATTGCGGTAAGATGAATTTTGCTAAGAGCACCAGAGTGCAGTGGATCTTCTGCGTACTACCCTAGGCTGGAAGTAAATCGCATTTGCACCGAAGATGATAATCGACTAATGCCTGCTAAGCTCCCGGGAGGTCCAGTAATAGAACGCAGGAGGACACCGGGTATCCAGCTGTTTTCCACTTTGAGGTAAAGTCATTTTGCAAGCCCATCAGCTTTACAATTTCCAGCGATTCCGCCATGCCTAGGCCACCAGACGAGTTTGATAATGAAGTAGCTTGAAAGGAGAGTCACTACTTGATTAATTTTGTTCGCACAGTGAGCGAGCTTAATGATAATATTGCCACTTTGCTGTCAGAGTGAAGGCTCACTTCCCAAAAAGACGAACATTAAGGCCTTAATAGTAGCTACTTCTACCTAAAATATACTACAATGACTCGGTAACCTAAAACTAAGCTTGACGAAAAGCTTCTTATGGAAAACTACCCCTCCAACCTTTCCTTCGACCCATCCATAAAAAAATTGACTGTACCCTTTTCCACTGTCTTTTTTCCGTCGGTATATGAACAGAGAGAAAGAAACCAGGAGTGGACTATGTGAAATAGTGTTCAAAGTACCCAACTTCCCTGAGCCTTAAAGCGACCATCGCAGCCATGTATCTGCCGGTTATATCCGTAGTTACTCCAACAAATAAATTTTAACCTGACTAATATAACCTAACATACCTTGACAAAGATACTGACGAGTAACTATAATGTAAGCGTTTTTCTACACAATTTTTTGATTATTCCTTTCTCTATACTTTCTCTCTCTCTCCTTCTCGCATTTCAACATACTCTCTATTTCCAATTTTTCTGTTTAATTGTGCACCATCGAAATGCTTTATTGTCATTTGTTACACCATTCAGTCCTCATATTGCATTTCTCACTTTCCTGCACTTTCTCCATTCGCCATGCTTGTAACCATTTCCATGCTCACAGTAAACTAAACCTTTTCTGTGTTTTTAATTAAACGAAATATTTTTCAAATATTTTGTCTTGAGCATTGTTTTGCCATTTCGAGTTGACAATTTCCAGTCAACAATTAAGTAAAAGAGAGCGTAGTAGTTGGGTCTGACATTTTTAATTGCAATAACAACAATGTCAAAATTGTAAGTTGAAGCTAGAAGAAATGTGTATTTTTGGTTTTAAATGCTTTTTTGCGCCATAAAAGAGTTTGTTCTGTTATCGACGACTGCCTCGAAGGATGCGAGTTCAAATCCCGAGAAAGATTTAATTGAGAATTATAGAAAATAGTTTATTTTCTCAGGCTATGTTATCTGACAAAAGAAAGCTTTTTAGAAACTGCTCTTTTGGTGTCGAGGCATACCTTCTTGATTGCAGAGCTTTTTTGGGAAAATTTTTTTACTTTTCAATATCTTTCAAACAAACTTTAATAGAAGGTCAGGTTAAGTCTTACAATTAAAAATGTTTTTTAAAGTTTTAAGGGGGTTTTCCAGTAGAGAGTGAATTTTTGGCTTAACATGTATAGCAAAATTTCTAGTACCAGGACATTCAGGAAATAGGTATATCCAACTTTGAATTTCAAAAAAATCGATTTTTGCATATTTTGAATGTATATTCGAGTATATATATAAAATAATAATATATTAGCGTATTCGCCAAAACTTTTTAGCTTAGTATAATCGGTTTCCAGAATGTTAAACGCGTTTTTCTTTAAAAGCTGTTCTCAGAGTCGGTAAGAAAAAATTTTCCCAAAAGGCTTGACGGATCGGTTTGAAATTTCAGAAAAAACAGTTTTTTTTTGACTTAGTTAGAATGTTAGGTATCCTAAAACTAATACAAAGGAAAGTCCAAAGCTTTGACTAAAATCTTCTCTTATCACTTTATTGTTGGCAGTAGTGAAACGATTTAATATCACCAAAAGATCAAGCGTTACCATCCAACCCATACTTTCATCTTAGAGGCCACATAAACAACTTTGTTTCCTTAAGCCGCTCTCACCCGAGCTTTCTGCAAGCAACAAAAGGCACTGTGTATGCACTCATCTACATATTCGTTAACATTTGAGTAACTTTATTGTTATTGAGTAGCGCTGACAATGTAAGATAAATTTTTCATAAGCAGGTATGCAGCAGTGCAGAGGAACAAAGAACGAAGAAAATAAGATATGAATACTAGACACTAATTCCACTTGAACCCATAGCGTTATTATCTGCAGCCGCAGGGTAAACCAAATATAATAAAGCGTGATGAAAATATGCAAGAATATGAAAATCCTTTTTAGTTGCCAACCCAACGTCTCACGGCGGCGACATAACATCGTTGACGACAGCAGGAATTTTTCAATAAATATCCAAAGCAATAACTCGACATATTGACAAAGGTTGCGTTTTTTCGGTGTTTACATACAAAACGAATGGCAAAATATTATTATGCACACACAAACAAACCGATATGGATATGCTAAGCATTGAAGGATGATAGTTGGGCACTTAGAGACGGACATATATATATATATATATATATATATATATATATATACGCGGATGAAAGCAATACAACTAAAAGAATTTTCATATCTCGATTTTTGAGGCAAAGAACAAGAAAGTACACATACAAATACACACACAGAAACACATATACAAGTACAACAATATATATGCACAGAAGCAGCAAGAGCACAAGCCTTGCCTTTCAGCAGTTGTAAATTCTGCAAAAGCAAAGCAGCGCAAAGCTTTGACGGCAACAAAAATCTCAACTCCTTAATCGTACCCTTCCACTACACCCACTTGAGCTGCGAAAGCATTCCATTCGAACACCCAAGTAACCAGCAATGTTAACCCAATATTGCTTTTCGGTACAAATCTGGCAGCAAAAATTTCCACACCCACCACCAACAACAACACAATGCATGTGTGTGCACGGAGGGCGTTCGTGTGCGTGCCGGCAAAAGGACATTAACTTTTATACGTTCGGATCATCGAAAGCCATTATTAAAAGCGCATGTCAATTGAACTTTTGTGCACGGGAAAAAAGTCTAAAAATTCTGAAAATGTTTACCATTTGAATACATATTGATGAAATTATCCTTTCGAGTGGCCGAAAGGAGAAATGGGTGTTGCTGAGTGGCAATCCACCGGCACCATCTAACTGATTGCGTATCATTCAACCATTCATGGTGATTATTTTTGTGTGTGTGTGTGTGTGTTTGAAAATTCATTGCATCCAAAGCTTCTTTGGGCTTAAGGACTTCAGCGCATCTGCTTGGAAAAATTGCTCGCTTTAACGCTTCATCAGCAGCACCAACAGAAATAAAAATAATATGAGAATAAAAGTAAAAATAAAAATAATAGGCAAAAAAATGAAAACAAGAAAGTAAAAATAAAAGAATAAATAAGAATAAAATCCTTTTAGCTCGCCTTTTGTATGAGACAATAAATAGATATTACTGTTTATTCCGCTGCCTCGCTTCGTTGGCATTGAAACGCGAAATTGATGGATTTATGACAGTAATATACGCCAGTCGCGCCTTACAATATGCGAAGTAGCAACGGACACAGAAATTTATATATGACAATCGGGGTAACACAACTCTACAAATTCGACAGCGAAAAATGGCGCTTGGCATGCTTCTTTGCTTTTTCTTGTTACTCCCCGCATTGCATTCGATGTATTAATTTCATTTGGTTATTGGTTGGTGTTCTCTCTCGTGTTGGTGTTCGCCATCTAGTTCGTTGTTGCACAAATACCGCCTCGTTGCATTAACGCATGCAAAATGAATTTGGAAAGACTGCCAGACTTTGACAAACAATTAATAAACACACATAGGCAGACGAGAAAAAATTTGCCATGCATTTCCTTATGAAAATTGATTCTCAAATAGCACAGTGTTTCGAAACATTGATTGCTAGGAAATTTCTCTCTTTATTAAAATTAAGTTTATGGCAAACTTTTGCTTATGAAACTCATAAAATATTGCGATTTCAGGCTTTAAAAAATTCCAAAAAAATATATATAATATTTATAGTATACGAGACTTTTTTTTTGTTTTTGATTTTCATGTTATTTATCTGTGCTAATATTATATAATATAATACAATACTGTCATATCAATGCATCATGATATTCATATTCGATTCGCCATATATCTGCTCGGTAGCTTTAAGCGTTAATTTCTCGCTCTCAAAGCCGAGGGCTAATAAAATACTATCTGCTGTGAAGTGAATAATTGCTTCCGAAAAGAGAGAATCGAGAGTCAATTGTATATATGTCAGAGTAGATATAAGTACAATGTTGGGCATTAAGGGCTGTTTAATATATTTAAGCTGTTATGTTTAAACAGCTGGCATAATATGTTCGATTCACAACGTTTAATGAATAACACACAAATATAGAAAGAATCAGTTTAAGTTACTACTAGCATTAATAGGTTAAACTTATACTTCAAAAACACATTTAGGTGAAAGCATATAAATATTAATTTGTTAAACGTAGTCGATCAAATAAATATTTTCCATTGAGCTGATGTAAAATTACTCATGCGACAACACTGTCCACCAAATACCAAAACTATACATGAAAGGCAATATTGGCAACCAGCCTCCCCGCCCCAAGTAATCAAATCGACCGTATGGCAAATATTGAATCTTCACGATTTCTATCGAATTGCCTGCAGTACGTTCGAGTGAGCGCAAAGGCCAAAAAATTCATTGCATATTTCTGTAAAATTTATTGGATTTTATGATTTTCATTTGCAATGCATGCGTGTGCCCCTGAAGTGGCTGTGCAGCACGCATACATACTCACACTCATAAAGAATGCTGAAAGGTTCGTAAAAGCAGAAAAACAAATTTTTTAGCATTAGAGTGGAGTGTTGCGCTTAAAGAAAGTCAAATTGAGTTTTCTTTTAATTTGAGTTTTTGTAATAAAACTTTCACCATTTTGAACCATTGTTAAGAGGAAGAGTTTTCTTTTCATTACTTCATACTATTTTAGCATAAAATATATGTAATTAATAACTGCATTTAACTTAATATTTAAATACCCAATTAAACGTGGCAGATTGATTTTTAATGGAATAGCACCTTAAAGTAATAACATATTTCCGTAATTAGTTGGCTGAAAATTCTTAAAAATATATTTATTAACAGTTTGAGGGCATAGGTACTAAATCGAGTTAGGCTGTTTTGTCTGGGCGATGGCACCTTAATGCACATGTGTTTGCCAAAAGTCTACGCGTACATAAAACGTAGCATAGTTTTAGGCAATTTATTCGATTGAATTAATAACAACTGCAGCAAGCGATTTGGCAACAAAAATTCAAAGTCATAAAAACGAGCGAGTAAAAATCTTGTCATAGTTTTTGCAATTCTAAGCATCGTTTCTCAATGGTGAATGCGTAATTTAAAAATGTTTGAACACTTCTTCTCATTCCTTCTATTATTGGCTTGTCAACAGCAGATTTTAAAGAATTTTAGTAGGTTAGGAAAGTCCAAAGCTCTAAACTGGCCTTAATTTGATATTTTATTCGGGAAATATGGAAAAAGGTATCGAATATATCTCTTGTGTGTTTTATTTAATATGTATAAAAGTTTTTTTTATATGATATTAACAAACAACAATTTTTAATATTATATTAAAATATTAAAATGGCGGCGATTAACCCAAAAAATAAATCTAATTAATGCCAAGAAATAAAATTCGGTTGGTTGGAAAAGTTCTATAAAAGTTGATAATTTTTTTGCGGGGTCAAGATATAAAAATCTCAAAAAAAAAAATTATGTTTCCAATAAAAAGCTGAAGTTCTAGAAATATTTTTAAATTTTCTGCAAATATTTTTAACACTTCTACCACTTTTGTGGCTCTAGTCCTTTCCAGCCAATCGGTAGCTTATATTACTCACACTATCTTCTTCTTTTTTTTCAGATTTACGAATGCCAGTTGTATATGCGATATATATATATTTGGTCAGCCTTTCCTATGTTAACGGATTTTTTTCTTCATTATATTTGTTTAAATAAAAAAGTAAAAATTTTACCAAGTATATTTGCAAACTTTTCTAAGGCAATGTGACTACAAATTACTGTGTGTCCGAGTTCTAGAAAAAAATCTACAATTTTTTGCAGCAAAATTTATTATGGCTGCGCAATTTGTGCACGTGTTTGTACGTCAGCTGATATGGTGAAATCGTTTGAAGTTGAAAAAGTTTGACGTCGTTTGACAAATCACTTTATTTGCTGCATTTTTAAAACACGTTTCATATTTATGACTGGCATAATTCAAATTTACAATATGTTTGGTATTATGTTGCCAAAAATAGTTGATAAATATAAAATATTTCCTTGGCATATTCATATCAGACACAATGGCAATTTGATAGGGGCACTAGGGCTTTCCCCTAAAAACGAAGAACAAGTACTTTGTAAATACAAATATTTGGAATATAATTCTTCTGAAAAAACTAGCAAAGGCTGCATACGTTCAAAAAATGAGGGTCATGTGAAATATATCGATATCTTTAAAAAAAACTTTTTTGTGAAAAGTTCGAAATCAGATACTGTTCATTTAAGTTTCGATGGCTGCAACGATATATTACCGCACTACCATATGGAACAGTTAGCGAAACTTTAGGGGGTATTCTGGTCCAGAAATTTGATATCTCTCTAAAAGGCTTTATTAAAATTCGAATTATTTCCGAAGTTATATCCGTTTTAGTGTCGTGACAACTGAACCGGTTTAGCGGACGACAAAACTTTAAACACGTTTTTATAAATTTTTTCACGATTATTGACATGCTATCTCAACTTCTACTTAACAGATTTCTTTGAAATTTTGATGAAAATCTTTGGTGTATATCGCTTTACGGCGCTTGTTTTAGACCGTATATGTGGACCCCAGTGCATGCGGCTGACTTTTGTCCAAAAAGATCGGTCAATCTGTGAGATATATTATTGAAAGTCGGGAAAATTTTCCTTGACAATAATATACTCTTGTGTCAAAAATGGGTTGAATTGGGTCAATACTTCCCTTAGCCCCCGTACACCTAATAATAAGATTTTCGAATTTCGAGTTGACTTTATGGCACATATAATACATTGGCTAATGTGGGAGTTATTTTCTTATCTAAAAAATTAGTTCTCAAGTATTTCTGAATAATGTCAAAAATTAATGCAATCAGCCTCATTTCTCTGCCCCCAATATACTCTACATAATGATTTCCGACTTTTCACCTGACTTTAACCGTTTAGGTTGGTCAAATAGTCTGATATTTTAATAAAGTTACGTGGACACGTTTATTTAAAAGTTATAAAATTATGTTAATAGTTTGTCGCTCAATTTAAATAAAATTGATCTTGGTCTATACTTCATATCCCTAATATAGTGAATTTCGATCCTTTGCTTGACGTATTTCACATCAATTCAATATATTAAATTTAGCCTCTTCGGTAGAGTCTATATCACATATATGTAGCTCATTTGAGGATGACTAAAGCATAATTTTAGCTGACGGAAAGTAAGATATAGTAATAAAACTAAGCGAAGCTATGACCTTAAAAATAAGTTAATCTCATACCAAACATGATTGTAATCCATTCACAATTTCATCGCACAATGAAGTTGAACTCTTTCGCCCTCTCTCCGATTATGCCTGTATGCAATACCAACCCCACATGAGTGCCAAGGAACACTTGTAACGAGTTTCATCAAGATGTCTCAATTTTTACTCAAGTTATTGCTTGCACGGATAGACCCTCGGACGAACGGACGGACAGACAGTCACCCGGATTTCAACTCGTCTCCTTACCATGATCGTTTATATAAATATATAACTCTATATCTATCGAGATTAGCTTAAGGTGATACAAACAACCTTTAGGTGAAAGGAGGAGTATAAAAATTGATAGTAAAAATATTTTTAATTTTTTTTTAACTTAGTTTGGAAAATGCCTAAAATTTGGGGATCTAGACCAGAATACCTTAATATCAATCACTTCTAGAAAATTTCGTTTTCCACAAAGTATATGACTGTATGTGTTTGAATGAAGTTTTATTATAGCTTGTAAATGATCAAAGTCGAAGCACAATCTCTGATATCATCTGTCAGAGTTCTTAATATATGTCATCCTTTATATTCTGTAAATAGACTTGGACCTATTAACACATCAGAACACTCTATAGATTTGTATCCAAAATACACGCGCTACCCTGACTGACGGAAAGTTTAAATTAAAGTAAATTTTTTGATACAAAGTTTTCATATTTTCACTTCATAAATTGAGGCCAAAAGCAATTCAGCGACCCACGCTTATCTGGAATCGGAGCCTTTTTAAATAATTAATGAGCAAAATAAATTTCAGTATTAAACAAATTAAAAGAGAAATAGCAAAAATGTGGAAAGAGAAATTATTACAAGCACCACTTTCATAATAAAGCTTACTACATAGATATCTACAAACACATATACTCGTACATATACATATACATACATACATATGTACTGGTTTGCCAACGCATACAAACAAACTTTTCCTAAGTGCTCGCATTAATTTCGCCATTCACATTTTGCACACTTCATAAATCGGGCCAGATCAATGCAAGCGACTGCTGACTGTTGACTGACTCTTTGCCGGAGGAGCGCTCCTGCGACTCATGTCTCCTGCTGGTAATGGCATTACAAAGTTGCGTTGCCACAGAATTAACTGTTTGTTTGACTTGACTATCTGTGTGTTTGTATTTGTATTTGTATCTGCGATGTGATGAGATTATCATAATTAATTATGTTACCATGAAACCGATAATTAAGCTGATTGGTTTGCCTTTGGATAGCTTTTCACTCTGGGTGTGTTAGCAGCAATAAAGCTAATCTAATTACATAAATGCATTGTCGTGTTAGTAACTTGTAAGCGGAAGTTATGAATATGTATCCAGTTAAGTGCTATATATACGGGTATACCATATATATGTGTGTGTTAATTAAGGGTCATAATTTAATTGAGTAAATTTTGCGGTTGTTGGTGGATATTGACTGTGCTGTCAGCAGATATCATATTTCAAAGCGGTAAAGTAGACATGCGACAATAAGTAAAGCTATGACATAATTGAAACTTTTATAAATTACGCCGCGTGGTTTGAAACGCATTGAGAATTCGCGAAATATTTATAGCTTCCTTTTACGCGTGACATTTGGAAAATAGCGAAACGAAGAAGCAACTGGCATACATCTAATAAAATGGCATAATTAAATAGGGATGGAAAACAAGCGCTTATAACGCTTAAATTATATTTCCACATACTTCTGGTATACACTTTAAATGGGTAACTTATTTGTTGTCTTCTCACCAAAGAGAACGCAGTGTTCAGAAATAATTAACAAAATGGTTTTAAAGTGATAATTAATCATCAACTTTGATGCATTTAGATCTAAATTTCTATACCATATATGTCATCATCATTTCTTCTTTTTTTTTTTTGAGAATTCAAATTTTTCAAAGGAGTTTTTTTAATATTCTCCATAAACTTTCTCAAGATTAAGCCAATATCTTAGATCTCATATCAGGCAGACTATCTAGATTTAAAATAAGTTATTTAAAAAACCTTCGGTGATTTGCATCATTGGGTTCAGTAATTATAATTAACCTAAGCCCGTAAAAAATTTCTAACAGACCTTATCAATTATTATTTCAATAAAAAATTTTTTTTTTTAATTTTAAGCTGATTTTACCGTGAACAGGGTATATTAAGTTTGTCACTAAGTTTGTAACACCAGATAAAGACCTTTATATACGATTTAATGCTATAAGAAATCCACCCGTGAAGGGTATTCGTTATTGCAGCCGAAGTTAACGTTTCTGTTTAATTTTTAAAGAACTATCAATATTCTCACACAGCCACATCTACAGTGTTTCTACTCATACTATAATGAATAGTAGAAACAAAATGCTTCGAATTCAAGTATTTTGGCAAAAAATATGCTGCTGGCAGTACATAGAGTTTGGCTTTGATTTCTTCCAAAATCTTAATAACAGACAGACATTAATGTTGTTAGTTTGCCTTGATTATAGATATGTATCGTATATATAACATATACATATTCATAAGCAAATTGTAGTAGGTCCTTTCAAGTGCTTTGCGTATTGTCTGCCACAGACGCCCAATTGTTTTCCACACTCCTTCTTAACTGTCTTACAATCAAAACCCCACTACTTAATTTATCTCGCCGCTCTTTGTCTCCACTTCTACTTGTTTTTGGCATATCACATTATTACTGGTAACGAGATAATTGTATAATGAAATATAAACAACACCAGGCATCCAAAACAAGCAGCATCAACAACAACATAAAATGTTATTAGCAGCAGCTGCTGCAACGCCCTAAATGACTTTATTTTAGTCAAAGCCACTTGCCATCAACCTCCGCGCTCTTCCTCCTTTTCATGCTCGTTTGCTGAGCTGTCAGTTGGCGCATCCTTCATTTCATTCCATACTCAATGACTTGTCGTTTTCCGACTTCTAATTTATTTCTGCTATTGTTGTTGTTATTTTGCCGCTTGTCTTGCATTTTTTTTTTTGCTACTGTCAGGCGAACAAACATTAAACATTTATTTGGGGATGTGTTTGTGTGTGTGTGGTGAATGCCACTTGGCGCTTTGCTTTTCTGCTACTCATTTCCACACATACTTACACATGCGCATACACCTTCACACACACATACACGTATATATAAATGTATATGGAGTTGTTAAGTACGTTAAGTACGTGTGATGCTGCCGTTTTTGCTCTTTTCACTCACATGTAGAGTTGTTGTTTGTTTTTTACTTTTGTATGTTTTCTTGGCACTTTATGGTTGTTGCTCCAACTGAAAGTAGCTTGTCATGGCCGTTTGGTATACTTGAAATCTCACTTTTTTTTTTTGTATGTTTGCTACTTGACAGCTACTTGATTGACAGTACGAGTTAAGTGCATTAAGTGCCACCACACACACTATCCTGGAACACTGTCCTAGAACATTGTGGTTGCTGCTTACACAAGGAGTGAACATTTGATGAACCGTTTACAAAGGTGTATGGGTTGATTTTTAGTTCCCTTTTATACCACACCTAAATACCCCACACCGAAGTCAAAATGTGACTTTAGAACAAATTAAACCCGGACACAACTAATCTATTGTTCTCCGAAGACAAGACATAAAGTTAAAGATTAACAAACGGTACTCTATAATTAATCAATCATTTATTTTCTTAAGTCATCCGTTTTATACAAAAATTCAGCTAGCAACGCCGCTGTTCTGCCTGATCCAGTCCAAGAAGTAGGTGACGCGCACAAAACCAGCTGGAGCGCCAGATTGACAACCAGCACGGGATACAAACGAAGTAACACCGATGAGGACACCATCAGCAACCAATGGGCCACCAGAGTCACCGCTGCAAGTAGAGGTACCACTAGGCGTAGCAGTGCAAATGGTCTTCGAGGTAACGGTCAATGGACCGTAGGTTTTGGCGCAGACACTGTTGTCAATAACTTGCAATTGTGCGTATTGCAATTTTGAGTTAACAGCGATGGCAGAGTCGCTGATGAGCCCCCAGCCGGAGGCAATAGCATTGACGCCAGAGTAAGTGGAGTATGAGGAGGAGATCTTGGGTAATGCGATATTGGAAATGTAACGGCTGTACGATACAGATGGGATCTTAATCAACGAAATGTCATTGGCAAGGGTGAGCGAGTTGTAGCTCTTGTGTTGCACGAAATTTCTACTGTCAACTGTGTACGACAGCTTGGGGTTGGTACGTACTGTAGAGCCTAGATAAACAGTAACACCGGTGGCGCTATAAGTGAAATAAATGATACCTTAATAAATGAGTGCTAATAATATCAAAAATTAAACTTTTCACATACCCGCTTGTGCAGTGAGCAGCAGTCAAAACCCAGTTATTATCGATCAGAGAACCACCGCACCACCAACCGCCGCCTCTGCTGCTGAAGTTCAAACCAATCTGGTAGGCGAATTGACCCTCTGTGGCTTCTTTTCCATTGGTAATGCGACCCTGAATGCCTTCGGGTTGCGCCAGTATAGCTGCCAAATCACGTGGATGGACGGCTTGGTCAGATGGGGTGACAAAACCCGCAGAGGCCGTAGCCACAAACAATGCCAAGACAACAAACACTTTCATTTTGCTTAAGTAAACAAATACTATGATATTTTCGCATTAATTCAAAGCTTATATACTCGCAAACTGCCCGGTAGCTTTCGTTGCGATCATTCACAAATATCAGTAGTCAGATAATACTCAAGTAGCTAAACTTCTCGTTACGCCAATAAGCTCTTTATGAATTACACATGCTATAAAAGGGTCATAAAATATGTCGTATGCTTGAGGTATGTCGCTATAAAACGATTTAGCAGACATAGGCATTATAGTATCGATAAGATAAAAACAACTTGAGAACTTATTTTCGAGCAATTTTATAAATATAAACGTATAGGGTATATGGAGCAAAGTCAGCCGAACGTTTGAAAATAGTGCATATCAGTTAGGATATGCCCCTTAGAGGGCTAAGGCAAGTTTTCCACCGATTTTATCAGTTTAAGGCACAAAAAACACTGTTATAAGAAAAACATTCCATTCGAAAATATGTGACTTCACCTAAATGTGGGCGGTGTCACGTCCATTGTCCAATTAATATAAAACCCTTTTGTGTCATCTTGAATGTAAAATTCAATGCCTCTGCCGCATTTCGTTATTGATTTATCGCAGTTTTAGTTGGTTTTTTAACAAAACCGTTGTATGGAGAGTGGGCGTGGTTATCACCCGATTTCATCTATTTTCATGTTGTCACAAGTGGTGTCGAAATGATATGTGCTGTGCAAATTTGAGTGATTTGAGTTTGGAAGATATATAGTTACAATAAACATATTTGGGCGCGGAACCACGCCCTCTTTTAAAAACATGTTCCAGCCACAGGTGCCTATAATTATATGTGGATTATTTGTACCCAATTACGGTTTTGTATCTTAATTTAAGGCTTAGTTATGGCATATTTATAAGTTTTCGATTAATTTTGTTTTGTGGGAGTGGCAGTGGTCTAATCCCATCTATGAACTCGTCCTCACTTTTTTGACAAGGAACACGTGTACCAAGTTATCAAGTATTATAATGATAATTTATAAATATATAACCGTATCATCATCAAATTAAACTGATAATCTTTGAGCATAAATCAAATGATTTGTTTATAAACACATTTCGCTTCGACTAATAGCGTTAGATCTTTATCAAAATCTTTATCAATATATTGGTATAGATTGACTGTTTTGATTTCTTTCGTATTCTTGCTTCAAACAGTTGCGATAATAGAGTGCTATTGGTTACTCTTATTGTTGGTAGGTATCAATTAAATTATTAACCACTGCCATATAGATTGCAAAACTTTCTGACAATGAAAATTAATATTAAAAAAAATTAGCATTAGTTTATATATCTAGCAAATGCATAAAAATGTTTTCAATATTGATCCCATCTCAAGTCAAATAAATCTATACCAGGACAAAAGGGACGGCTAAGTTCGGGTATAACCTTGCGAGGTGCAAAGGCGTGGAAATATTTTCAGATATTGCCAAGTCTTTATGGATCGACTTCATTTTTAAATAGCTTTTAACCGAATTACGTTTAAACATACATATCCAGTTTAAAATATTTATCACATTTATTAACCAACGTTAGCGGTTTAAAGTCTACTAGACAGTCGGAAATCAGTTTATCGGGTTCATTGGGGATAAAGGTATACAGTGATTGCATTAACTTTTTGTATTATTTTAGTACAATACAATACATGTTCTCTAGATATTTCAACACGATTTTATGAAAATAACTGGCACACTGACCTACGTAGTATTAGGCACAAAGTCTGCTTTAATACGAAAATCATTATATATAGTATGTGGGAGCTGAGATAATTCGTAGACCGTTTCCAAACATTTTCGACATTATAATATAGTAAATACAATATTAAACGTTTACATAATTTTCCTTATACATCTTACATTTTTATAGGGTAAAACTGCAACTCTGGGGGCTTGAAAAATTTTAGTCGACTTCGATAACTTTTGAATATCATAGGTTTGTCCATTATTAACATTACTTTTATTAGGTTTTCGATTAAAGGAATTTTCTAACGATGAAAACGGTTCAACTACACACATCTGTAATATTCTCCGACATGTTACGAATATATAATATAAGTAATACCCCAGTACAAATCAAATAAATGCATAGAAAACTTAAACAAATTCAATATGAATATTCTTTGATTAAAAGTGTCACATTATTCGTTTTTAATCTGTAAATTTTCGAAGTAATTGTGACATACTCTCAGCGCAATAAAATAATTACCAACGCGCTTTTATCATTCAACATATTCGAGTGAAACTCCAAACGCGGTTTACCAGACATTTTGGCTTTCGCCGCTTATTTCCTCATCAACTGTCTAGCTCCACGATTTGTTATCATACTCGCTGAGTCGAGATTATCAAATTACACACAGAACTCTTTCAACTCAAATTGAGCTGAAAGAGAACAACAATATCATGCGGACATAACAAAATACTGAAACCCAAAGCGAAAGTTTCGCTTTATGTTGCAGTTAGAAAAATCAAGCGTCTATATACATATGTATATATATCCATATATAATTGCATAGTCAAATTCATATTAAAAAAAAAATGCAAAAATAAACAAAAAACCACTAGAGCTCTGAGTCATATTGCAAAATCAAAAATATTTGTTGGCTTGCAACCGCAACACGATGCCACATTGCAAGCACAAAAGTGAAATATGTGAAAGTCCAACCACAAATCGTTGTTGAAAGTGGCAAACTTTGTTGAGCAAACAAATCAGCAATACTCGTAGTTACTGCTGACTGATGGAACAAAGACAAGTGCAACCAACAAATAAACCACTCAACTAACCAACAGCAATCAACTTTGTTGTCTCACCCAACAACCGACGAGTCAAGCAAGCAGACAGTCTTCCGTACAGTTGACGGCAACAGGCAATTCGTTTTGCACGAAAACAAATCAAATCCCGTTACTTCGATTGATTATTGCCACCATCGTTGGATAGTGTAATAGTGTATATACATATATACCATATTTATACTCACATATACGTATACTGCTTGAAATTAGTGAAATAATTGAGTCATATTTGTCCTGGCACTCGCTTTGACTTAAGGGGTTATATCCACTTGCAAGTCAGAAAAACCGCGATTTTTGTGAAATTTTTTTTGAGCGGCATTTTATTTTCTAAACTAATAAAAAATTGGAACTTATAAAATTTTATGTACTTTAGTAATCAGCGCATTATTTTGAATGTGTTTTGATTCAATTGTTCCCGTAGGCAATCTCTAAGTGGACCTCCGAAAAAAGGTGGCTAGCGATGAGGAAGATTTGTATAGAGTGGATTAAAAAATCGAATTTAAACAAAATAATTTCTCTATTAACTTTCTCTATTAATAGTACTACACAAAGTTAAAGAACTTACAAATATGCTCATATTTCGGAAACTATTTGCCGTATTTCAAAGAATTTTTTCAAATATATGTAAATAGGGTTTTCCAATAAGAGTGATATGATTTAAAAAAAAAAAAAAAAACCCACCAATTGTTAAAGAAATTAAAATGTTTTTTATTCAATGTGAAGTACAATCGATACAATTAAGTTATGATTATGTCATCAATCAAATGACCCCCACGATTTCTTTTGCATTCGATGAACACAATTTTCGAGTACTTCTTCCACTAAATCAATTCGTATGTTAGGAATAACACGTTCAACATTGACCTTTAAAGCTTGAAGAGTGTCTGGTTTATTGCTAAAGACGAATGACTTCAAATCTCATGGTCATATTTTTCTTGCAATAATTCGGTCGTAGCCCCGTCTTGTTGGAACCAGATGTTGTCGAGATCAATTTCCGCCAATTGCGATCATATAAAGTTGGTTATCATCGATGTATACCTCTTTCTATTGACAGTTACGGTGTCACCAGCTTCATTTCGAAAGATGTACGGACCGATGATTCAACCAGACCCAAAACCACACCAAGCTGTTAATTTAGTTGAACGTAATGGTTGTTCATGAATAATTTTTCTTGGATTTTCTTCGCACCAGAATCGACAGTTTTGCTTATTTACAGCACCACTCACCATAACCATAACGACCGTAAATTGGCAAAAGCGCACGAAAAGTTGCAATTGGAGAACGATTATTTTTTTAATAAAATTGAATAATTTGAAAATAAATATTGGAAAACCCGATATCTCAAAAAAATTTATAAAATTTTTTTTAATGAAATTCACAAGTGCCCACATCTCCTCAACTCTAACTTCTTTAGGAAACTTAGATACTTTTGGATTTTATCGATTTACTGATAGATATTTACATTAATGGTAAGCAATTAAGTGGAATACATTTGTATACAAATATTTTTAAAAACATTTTTTGAGAGAGATTTAGTAGCAATAATGAATTATCTACCAAATTAAACAAAAATATCATTTTACTACATATTTTGCATGCACATAAAAAAGCATCCAACACAGCAAATAAATTGATTCGCAACACAAAACATTCAAAAAGCAACATTTTGAATTGAAACACCATTAAACGAACATCTACGTATAGTATATGCCATAACTTTTCTTGCGCATCCGGTTTCATGCTTTTTGTTAACTCATATTCTATTACGCCTCCTGCCAATGCTTAATAGCGCGCCACTTTTTCTCTCATAACGCTTTCACCCACCGCATTCTATTTATTCTGTTCCATTTAAGTTAAGCTATATTTCCATTTGCAAAAAGTCGCACCACAGCAAGCTGTTGGCTTCCGCTCTGCTCTGTCGCCTTTAACCTCTGACGCATTGTTGTTGCACCATTATGTATGTAAATTCACTTGTGTCACAAACGCTCACTTCCTGCGTGTTGACACACTTGTGGCTTTTTCAAGCAGCCCACACGGCCCCCTTGTTGTGCCGCTAACCAACCATTCCGCTATGATTTGCTGCTGCTGCTGCTTTGTTTTCCACACTCTTCGCCAGCGTTTATGCATGCATCACTGCGAACCACAGCCGGCATGCTCTACTTGATTTGTCGACACGCTTGCGACGTGTTGGACTGCTTTGAATAGTACAATATGCGGGATTATATGGTAACATATTTCAATAAATTACACTTTTATAACTAAAGTTGTAGACACGCCCACTCACTGCCTAGCACCAAGTGTCAAATGTGTCTACAGTTACGCGCGTAAGTGTACATATATTATATATCTGCATAACCCTGTGTATACCATATATGTCTGTAAATTTCTAATTCACGCGGATTTTCTATAAAACTTTGTTTAAAAATGTCGCTGCTATAAAGAACATACTGCATTGAATAAATTTCTAGTTGGTGAAAGTACCTCGTTTCGCCTTTTATATGTGTAATCAAATTAAACGAAAGTTTATGCTATTAACGAGTACACTCTCTTACAAAGAGCACGTTAAAAAGGGGTGATCCGAAGAACCTTCCAAAAATATTTCCATGTACAAAAAGTATTAGAGAATATAACACTTGGAATAACCACTACATTATATTCCGAATGGTTAAAAAATATAATGCAAGGAGATTTAATAAAATTCTGTTCTGAGCACAATAACACATTATTATATAAGTCGTGTTAAAATGAAACTAAAGTGGGACAAAAAGTTGCACTCAGGAAATTTTTTCTCTTCCGGTTTTAAAAATTATACTTTTACGAAACAAATTTTGACATTTAATAATTCTAATTTTGTGAGAAAAAAATTTTGATTTGAGGTATGGTTTTCATGGATTACAGAAATTGAGTTACGCTGTTTTTGCTTGGCGACACGGAAATAACCAAATATTATATAGAACTATAATAATCATAAAGCATCAGAGAAAAATGGTATCTAAAATCAAAATTACTACTTAAAAATGTCAACTGGTTTGCGTCTTACTTTATTTTATTTTTAACATTTTATATTATTTTATTTTATTTACTTTATTTATATTTCATTTACTTTGTTTATATTTTATTTTATTATATTTTTTTATATTTTATTTACTTTATGTATATTTTATTTTATTGTATTTTATTTAATTTATTTATATATTATTTTAATTTATTTTTATTGTATTTTATTTTAATGACTTTATTTTTATTTTATTATATTTTACTTTTATTTTGTTTTTATTAATTTTATTTTATTTTATTGACTTTATTTATATTTTATTTTCTCTTACTTGATTTTATTTTAATTTATTTGTTTTTATTTTATTTTATTTTATTTTTTACTTATACTTTTTTATATTTTATTTATTTTTTTATTAACTTTATTTGTATTTTATTTTATTTTATATAATTTTTTTTATATATTATTTTATTTTATTTACTTTATTTATATTTTGCTTTGTTTTATTTTATTTTATTTTATTTTATAATATTTTTTTATATTTGGTTTTATTTTGTTTTATTTTACTTTATTTAATTTATGAATATGTTATTATATTTTACTTTTATTTTATTTTAATTTATTTTATTTTATTGACATTATTTATATTATTTGAATTTATTTGTATTAATTTTATTTAATTATATTTTTTTATATTTTGTTTTATTTTATTTTATTTACTTTATGTATATTTTATTATATTTTACTTTTATTTTATTTTAATTTATTTGATTGTATTTTATTTACTTTAGTTATATATATTTTTATTTTTTATTTTTTTTAAATTTATTTTATTTTATTTGATTGACATTATTTATTATTTATTTTCTCTTATTTTTATTTTATTTGTATTTATTTTATTTTATTTTATTTTTTTTTATTTTATTCTATTTATTTTTTTTTTATTTACTTTATTTGTATTTTCTTTTATTGAATATTTTTATTTCAAGGCAAATTAATTTAATTTAATTTTTATTGTAAAATTGACAAAATATTTCCAATAGAGTTAAAAACATACCACTTTTACCAGCAGGTTTTTTAGAACCCCCGCCAAGCCATTTTTTTTCAAGTTTTCATTTGTTTTTATTCATTTATCCGGCGACTTTCTTTTGTAACTTTATTTTGTTGTACTACATTCCGCATTTACGCGCACGATTTAAATTTCCATAAATAAATTACAGAGCAGCAAAAACAAAAAGCGCAAGCACAAAGCTCACGTGTTTAACAGTTGTTAAAATGTTTGTAATGGCACACACTTCCCTGCTTTAACACGCAGTACCATAGATTTATACATGAGTGTGTGTGCAGAGACGAAATCGCTATGCCATTTGAATGGCAAACCTTCGCACCCATACATGCACATACGCGAATGCGCTGCCGAGTTAAACATAGGCTCAGCGACTGCCGGCGTGGCCGCAATTTTTCATGCTGCCGCTTCAGGACACGTATTCGCCGTGCGGTACCTTTCGAGCGCAATCGCGTTTTTATTCATTGAATTTCATTTGCCTGCAAATATGTTCATAGTGTATGTAATATATTAAGTGAAAATGAAAACACACACTGTCAGGCATACGTGAAAGCTGCCCACTGTAATAAAATTGTGTATAAATATTTGTGTAATTGCGTCGGTGAATGCATGTGAAAAATAAATATCATAGTTAAATGAGCGCATAATAAAAGAACGCTGAAAAATATAATCAGTTAAGTAAAGCTGACGTATGCAAACAAAGGCTTATGTGCGTGTGTAAATGCCGTAAGTTGTGCGCATTTAATTTAATCATTTTAACACAAAAATCCGGCAGGGATATAAAAACAATGGAAAATAAAAATTAACGCATTGAGTCTTTTATTTCCCTCCAGTAGGTGGAATTATGTCTTAGCTCTTTATGTGTGTCTGTGTATATGCTCATAGTGAAAGTAATATGCCGAATTATTTTTAGCACATTTTTCACCTATAAAGTGTGCTATACAGCCCACATTCCGTTATGTTATGAAGTTGCCAAATTCAATTTCCTCTTATTGTAAATAATATATTGCTTCTTCTTTTCTTTTTTTATAAAATATTTATTCACGTCTTGTTTCGTGTTATGTTATGCTCTTCCATCAAAACAAAAAAAAACTATGACCGAACTTTGCACGCATGTAACTCAACTGGCGAACACTGCGTATGAGTAACTCTCATATGAAATTCCGCTATTTATATTTTGCAAGGTTTTATTATAAACGAAAGCAATTATGAGTATTTAATTTAATATACATTAGCTGAAAAACAATGGCTTTTAATTATGAGTAAATATTAGTAGCGCATGTTTAGTTTGCTAATAGCTAACAACTTATTTTGTTCTCTTCTCTCTTGGTTGATATGAAAAAGTAGTGCTTATCAATTCAACACGAGGTTTGTTTAGTAGTTTTGTGCTAAGTCTTGAATTATTCTTTATAGTAGCATACATTTAGGCGAGTTAAAAAATAAAATCTACGGAAGAGGCTTGTGCTGATGTATTTATACACTTGCACTTTGCGAGTATAAAGCATTGAATTTTAGCTTTAGGCAAATAGAAAAATAGTTTCGGAATTATGAGAGTATTTGTGAGAACTTTTTAACATAGGGTAATCTTCCAACGAAATTTTTAGATATATTAGTCAGGTAAGAATCGAAAGAACAAGATTTTGACAATAATTTCTATTCGACTTGATTTTCGAAACACAAAAACCACTTTTTTTCGGAAGCCGTCAAAAATCATAAATTTGCATAGTCCTTCAATCGTTACTTGAATTCGTCTCTAATAAAACTAAATTGGTCATGGATTTCAAATAATTTTAACCAGAAAAGTCTTCCTCACCGCAGGACAACTTTTTTCGGAGGTCCTTCTGGAATTGGGTACAGGAAAAGGGAATCCAAAAAATTTATTTGCCGATTATTAAATTAAATGAAATTTTGTCAATGCACATTTTTTATTAATGTATTAAATAAAATGAGTCTTTATAAAAAAATCACAAAACGCACATCCAAACCCAATGACTAATAACCCTCACTTTTTCGTTTTTTAAAGAAATTATATCGATTAGATAATTAAATCATGAAGAAGCATTCATTCAGACTGCGCGGCGTTTGTAAATATATTCATGAAACAAATATAAATATAATATATAATATATCTTTGACAAAAGTGTTGACTACTTATCAGTAAATATTGGCAATCACTGATATATAAGTTAAATAACAGAAAAGTCAGATTTGAGATACAATAGTTATTTGAAAGTTTTGATTACGGAAATTCCTAATGCGAAATTCAGATATACATAACCTAGGTTGCTTTTAAAAGTGTTGGTACGATAAGTTCAATAGTACTTATAACTAAATATAGCCAAATTTTGATAAGCCTATGAGGTTCATGGTCATAAATTATATTGTTTATATTTAAGTATATAAAATCGCACGTATGCTATGCTCTTCACACTACCTTTATCAATTAGAACTTCTACAGTATTTCACACATATAAAAACGGAAAACAGTAACTGTGAAATTATCAGTAGCTTTTCAGAGTCACAACATGAAGTTCCTAGTAGTTTTCACTTTGCTCTTGGCTTCTGTCTACGCTTCACCAGTACTCTTCCAACGTCAATTGGAAGTTCCAGTTTTGGCTGATGACCTAGAAGGACGTATTACCAATGGTAAAACCGCTTTTCCTGGCCAGTTCCCGTATCAAGTTGGAATTTCATTGAGATTGAGCGCAATCTCGTCTTCCTGGTGTGGTGGTTCTTTGATTGGCAACCAATGGGTCCTTACCGCTGCTCACTGCACTGATGGGTTCGTTATAAAAACTCATTATTTTTTTCACGTTTAATTATTTGTAATGTCTTTGTAGTGTTCAATCCCTGACTGTCTACTTGGGTGCAATCGTTCGTAGCTCGCCCGAAGTTCAAATTGCCGTACCCAAGAGCAACATTATCATCCACGAAAATTGGAATGCCCGTACTGTGAAGAACGACATTTCCCTCATCAAAATCCCATCTGTTTCCTACTCCAGCAGAATACGACCTGTCAACTTGCCCGCTATCTCAAACTCCTACTCCAACTATGTTGGTACAACAGCTGTTGCCTCCGGTTGGGGACTCATCAGCGATTCAGCTTCTAGAGTGACAAATAATTTGCAATACGCTTACGTGCCAGTGGTTGCCAACAGTGTCTGCTCCCGTGTTTATGGCAATTCGGTTGTGTCTTCATCTAACATATGCATTTCGACCGCAGGTGGTATTTCTACTTGCAGAGGTGACTCTGGTGGCCCATTGGTAGACACCTCCTCAAACGTACAGATCGGTTTGACTTCATTCGGTGCTAGCGGCGGCTGCACTAGGGGTTACCCAGCTGCCTTTACCCGTGTGACCAGCTACTTGGACTGGATTAGGAGCAAAACTGGCATTTCTGCTTAAATTTTGTACTGACTCCTTTGTATATAGTAAAACGATTATGAAATAAATAAAGCATTCTAAAAAAATTGTTAAATTATTTGAAAATATTTACTCGTATTTGGTAATTAGTAATCATGCACTGATATTGCTTTCAAGCAGTTTGGTTCCTTCATGCAACTATGAATTTAAAAATGTTTTCTCAATGAAAATACTATAACTTTATTATGAAATGGCAAACTTTTTCTCCAAAAATTTTTTTATTGTTTTTTTGAATAATAAAAATTTAGTGGAAATAAAAATTAAATAAAAATATTGTTTAATCTGACAGCAGCAAGTAAGCTATTCAAAGTAGCTAATTCTAATATTACGAAATTTATTGGCTAAACACAATTTCCAAACAACGCACAAAAGTGGCTTATAAAATAATTGGAAATATTCACAGGCAGCAGTAAAATGGCCATCGAATAGTATATGCACGCTGTGAAGAGCTAATGGAAATGAAACTTCCTAATTCCGAATGCTACAGTTGCCTGTGACAATATCGTAAGCACTACAGTCTGCAACAAAAACACACACAAATAAATGCATTCACCTGTCAGGCACATATATTCAATAAAAACCAATTATATAACAATACTCACAACAATAATATGGATAAATGGGAAGCAAATAGAAAAGGCAATTGTTCAATTCCACTTGATGATTGTGATTGCGGCAACAATGATGGCATAGAAGCTAGACAATGGCAAATAAAATTCAAAGCACAATGCGGATATCCATGGAAATATTTGTAACAACAAGCACGAAAGAGGCTTATGGCAGCCCACTTGAAGCACATACATGCATGCATACATACATATATATATAAATAAATACATTCGAATGTGTGTGTGTTTTTATTATTTAATTCCTTGAGAGTGCTTTAGTTGTAACTAATATACATAGATCTTATTTAAAGCATTAAAAAGTTATTAAAAAATGCTATAACTATTATAAGGATTTATCAGGAAATAATTAACCTCAGAAATGGTAGAGCTTGATGTATTTGGAATTAATTATCTTAATGTCCATCTAATCCAAAATCAAATTTCTTAACCTATTTTAGAATAATATGAATGCAGACACTTATTGTGATAGCCATATAGTTGGGGTCACTTATATTTCAGCCTATAACTGTAAACTATCTCACCGAAAAACTTTTGACAAAATTTGGCGAAATTATTTGTGAAACTTTGCGTAAAAGCTGACGACACCTCGCCTCTAGTCCCTACTTTGTTATAAATCGTCTCTAACTCTAAGACAGCGTAACCCTTTAGCAACTTAAGCTTTTTCAAAAATGATAACATCTAGCGTAGACGGTCATTGTTTAAAATTTACAAAAATTACTTACTTTTAGGAAAGAAGTATAAAGTTTAAAAAATCTAATTTTTCTAAACAGATAGTAATTAATACTACGTATCTCGCGATCAAGTTAAGCTATATATTAGAGAGATAAGATTTTGTAAAAACTTCGCAGATAGTTTTTTGATTGCTAAAAAGAATTATTGGAGTTTGTAATTTAGACTCAAAATATGAAAAAAGCTCAATATGAAAATTCTAAAAAATATGTTCCAAATATGAATAATTTCAGAAAATCTCTCAAAAAGTATTCAAAAAGTCTTCCATTTAATTTATTTTAAATTTTGACAAGTATATTACAGCACCGAAAAATCAAAATAAAGATCATAGGAGATAGATAGTTGAAGGCTTTCTACAAATTTTATCTTACAAATGTTATTCTTTCCCTAAATACCTTATGGAAAATAAGCTTCTACTAAAGGACAAGCCTGAACTTAAAATGCGGACTCGATAGAGCCAAAAACTGTATATTGCTTTTGAGGTTTACTTGAATATTTTGACTATTACAGTTATTTTAATTTCTTCTTTCTCAAGCCTAAAAGAAAAATTCATAACGAAATAAAAATCCGTAAATGATTAGACAGCGGAATAACGTAAAAGCTGTTAAAATCTCTACAATATATTACAACAAATCATTTAGCAAACGGACTTAATATATTACGGATAATGGTAAATGGAACTCATACCAGCCAAATGAGCTTTATTAAATGGAAATATTTAAGTATAATAAATTTTGAGCAGTTCACCTCCAACTTACGCTCAAACTTAACATCATTCACAGGTGCTAAAACAGCGACAAAAAAGGGTGAATGATAAAGTACCGTATAACTAACGAATAAATGATGAAGTGCTGCTGCTGCGGACCGAGCAAGTGTGTTGGAGACACACGTTAGAGCTGTTAGTGGGAGTGGCTCGTAACTAAACCGTCATTAGTGTACTGCCAAGCAGTGGGTAGAAAATATGGATGGCAAGTTGGAGTAAAAATTAATTGTTGTGAATAGAAAGTTATAAACTGCATGATGGTACGGAACTGTGCGTATGGCTTTTTGAAGTAGTGGATGTTAAAACGGAAATCAAAGTGTTATTATTGAAAAAAATACTGGCATTGGTTGCCTGCACAGTACACGGCAGTCATTATAATGAAGAAGTAAAAGCTACACCGAGGAAGTGTAACCAAAGGCAATGATAAAATCCAGCTTTGATAGCTCGTATGCAAAAATAGCTAAGGCAAAGCGATTGCAGCAGCGTAAAACATACTCGGCTCCGGCTAATATTGACGCCAATCTGAAAGCTAACTGATTGACACCATCAAAGCGAACTTTTTTCCGTAATGCAACAAGTAGGGAAAGTGGAACAAAGAAAAAGTTATGCAGAACTCAACAGTTGCAGAAAAACTCGGCAAAATCAACTGAAATGCACTTTCAGCAGTGAAATACATTACGAATTGACTGCAGCGCGTTTCAGTTTCCCTTTATGCCCTCGTGGCGGCCATAAAAAGTGTGCGTATGAGAAAAAAGCAATAACTCTGGCAATTTGAGGCTACCATAAGTGGGAAATGCTTTCATTGCTTAACCTTTTCACACCAATACGAATTGCAAATTCGCTGCAAATCGATTTGCGTGTAAAAGGGAGTCACAAAGCCAAACAAACTGATTGCTCTCGAACACGCATACGCCATGGCGCACCGATTCCCATTTGATGCGTAACGCGATGTGAAATGTGAAGGCTTGCACGGAAGTGAGTGCAATGTTTGCTTAATAAATCATAAAGGCAAAAACATTGCTTTATTATAAAGTGTTTCTTGTTATAAAACGAGTAACGACGCGACTTTATGAACAAAGAAGCAGCCGATACTTTTTCAGCATTTAAGGGATTCACTTTTATAGCCTTGAATATTCATTAAAATTTTTTGCTTTCAGTCTAAGTTCTTAAGATTACCGAACAAAACATAATAAAATTCCGAGAAAAAATTCCGAAAATTTCGTTTAAGCAAAAAATAAAGAGTACTTCAGTGAAATGAGTTGGAAATACGAAATCATTCCCATTTGACACAAGTTGAATCTGGAAAATTGAAATCAAATCATTTTACGTGCTGTGCATGCAAAGAGAAATACACTTAACTTTAATACCGATATGAAACAAAGGCAGACAAACGGCAGTGTGAATGGGTGGCAACAACACTACACTGACATATTAGCACATAAAAACAATTTACCCTCCAAAAGAAGGGAAAACAAATACACCTTAGACACATAAGGGCACAAGGCAGACATAAGTGCCCGACAAACTAGAAAACCAACAACAAATATGGCATATTTATGTAAGAAGCGGTATAGCAAGACATTTGCAATCACACACATTCCGCTATATCAATATATACTTGTACGTACAATTGTTTCAAAGAACTTTTATATTCACAACGAATAATTGTAACTATTGCGTGTAAATGTGACAACAAAGTAAAATTTTTCGGAGAAAAGAAAAAAACATACTTCAGTATATGCATTTTCTACATGGGTTTGACTAAAACCCTCACTTATAATGCACCCATACCCACACGTTTGTTTACAGTATTGTTGAAAACAGTTTTCTCAATATTTGCGAGCATTGCCTAAACAACTTCTTCACAATTTTGGTTCGAGCGTTGGCAATTACTATTCATTTTCACTTTTCTGGAAGGCAGAAAGATCTTGACAATCAATATTATTTCATTAATATTATTATTACAACACAAAAGTACATATATGCACAATACATCATCGAATTTAGTAGTATGCAATACCGGTGACACCACGGATCCAGTCCAAATGACGGCTGACACGTTGGAGACGCTTGCGCATTCGCTATTAGAAATCACCTGAACACTAACGTATTGCAACTGGTCTGGGTTGTTGCCCGAAGTGCCACCCCAGGCAGATGCGGTAGCTCATTGACCTTCATAATTGCTGCACTGGTTGAAAGATGGCAGTCAGATGGCTTGAATGTTGCCAGAGAAAGAAACAGAGTGGATCCACAGTAGAGTGACGTCGTTATCCAGAGTATCTTCTAATTGGGATGCTGATGGATATCCTGGAAGTGGATGGTGGTTGCATATTGGTTGCCACTTGAACGTACAACGCTACCCAAGTAAACAGTGATGGTGTGTGCGCTGTAAAGATAAAAGGGAAAAATTTTGAAATTGGAAAAATTAATTTCTTTAATTAAAAACTGTAACTTACCCATCTGTGCAGTGAGCAGCAGTGAGCAGCAGTCAGAACCCAGTTCGGACCAATCAAGGAGCCACCACACCAGTAATTGCCTGCATTCTTCGATAGAAGTAAACCAGCTTGATAGAGAACCAAACCATCCCAAGCGTAATCACCATTGGTGATGCGGCCTCCTAAAACTGGAGACTCAGCCAAGTCCTCGACGAAAGCTTTTTTTTTTTGATAGACCGAAACATTTTTATTCTAAAGGACATTAATTTCAATAACTTAGGCATTTATGAAGCTATGAAGATTAAATGTGCCATATGTTACAACAGCAGGGAGGTACATACGCAGTTTAATAGCCTACCTTTCCAACTGCCAAACAATTTATTTAAGTAAAAACTAAGTGACAAGAATCACATATAATGGTTGCATGTGGATCAGTTCAAAAATTGGACTATAATTGTAGCAACCGCCACAAAAATATTTCTCAAATGTAAATTAAATGAAAATACAACCAACACGCCTTTTCTCCCAAACTCCTTTTCCTTTAAACTAAAATTACATCCGATAGTTTTACTCTGCTATATAATATATCGCTGCACCCGAATTCAGCCCTTCCAAAAGTCTTATGTTATCAGAATAAATTTTAGTAATTAAATGGCATGTGCCCTCTTAAGATTATCGATAAGATGGAGCTAACTACTCAAATTTAAAAGCTACAATAAATCTTAAAATCCGGTTTGAATGATTAAACTGATTAAAAAAACAAACTAGCACAAGTGGCCGATAACATCTTATTTGAATAGAAACGGTAAATCAAAATAATCTATAAAGAGCAATGTTATTTACAACGCTAAAACTTACTACTGAGTACATATTATTCCAATCAAGCGGATTTCATTCATAAATTTGCTGGTATTTTGTGTTTCTTTTGTATACTCTCGCAACATGTTGCAATGAGTATAATAGTTTTGTTTACTTGACGATTTTTTGTCACACAAAGAAGTAATAGAAGTAAGTAGATCTAGAGTTAGAGATAGAGATAGATATAATACATATACTTAATTGATCAGGACGACAACACGAGGGTAATATTGCGTAATGAATCCATGACCACGTCCACGAAATATCTTACATCGTACCGCTATAAAGTGCTATGACCAAACTCCAAATTAGGATAAAAATTGTAATAAATAATATTAAGCGAAACGCAGCAGTAAGCGGCATTTGCGGTTTGAAAATAAATAAATCCGTTAGAAGCATTCAAATTCACAGCCAAGTTAGCTGTTAAAGAATTCATGGAGATCGGTGAAAATATTGTACGATGAACTTGGCACCGCCTTTTATTTTCTACATTGTGACAATGGGCGAAATCGGACTACAACCCCGCCTACTTCTCTTTAAATTCCATCTGATTCTTTCGCTTTACAGAATACAAATCAAGTACCAATGACGTTATCGAATTAAAGCCTTGCAAAATCTCCATCTAAAACGTTTTGAAATCGAACCATAACTTTTCAAGCCCTCAGATGCCGAATATATGGACCACAGTGCCAATGGTTGACTTTCCACCCAAAGTATTTTAATGAAATTCATAGAGCATCTGTTCCTAAAAATATTGTCGTTGTACCTAAACTGAAACAAGTGGATCAATATTACCCTTATACAATAATATAAAAAAATTCAAACTTCAGGTTTGATTTATAACTTATACCATACATCGGTCAATATGTAAGATATTTTAGGAAAATTAAGTGAATTTTTAACTCTGTATATACTACAAGTATAGTTTAATGCTACAAGTGTGTGAAATCGGTCAACGAATTACCATAGTTCTTATATACCACATATAATGATTAAAGCTTATAAGATTTTGTTCTAGTGTCAGTGTCAGTGTGTGAGATATCATCATGAAAATGCATAGACAACGTTCTTAAGAATATTTGTGTAATGGCAAAAGTTATTAAAATCAGTCCACACCTTCCCATAACCTCAAGATACTCGATACACAGTGTTCAAATAGACAGTGACATATTGAACACTGCAATCTTAATAAGATAATTTTTAAAAATGTTTCCCAAATACGAAATCCTCTTCTTTATTTCTAACCAGTTGTTATCGCCGCACCATAACCATTTCTCAACCTTATCCAAAGTCGAACTGGCTTGGTACAAGTAAAAGCCATCCCGCCATCGACTAGGCGTCCATTTATAGTGGCGTTCTTTTGTTGTAGCTCCTACTCTTGAATTGCAGCCGCTGAAGCGGTGCCAAATAAGAAAGCCAAAACCAATTGCATTTTCAGAAAGGAATGGAGATATTACAGTTTGTTTTTTAACTTCACTGTAGAATATATTTATCAGAAACTATTTATTAAAATTAAACTGACGAACCACTTCCAAGATATTACGAACGAAGAAGAGAAATTTCCTACAGGAAGTTCAAGAAGTTTAATAAAAATTCAATTATACGTTTTTCCGCATTTGTAGAAAATCTGGATATACCACGCTAAGCCAAGATGTAAAGGAAGCCCAACCAGAAAGAGAGTTGGGAAATGTAGCCAAAGAAATATCAGTATCAAGTTTTTTTTTTTATTTCAATTTTTCTACCTGAAGTATCTTATCCTTATCTACTATATATTTATAAGCCTCCCGAAGAACATGATTCTACCACAGATTATCCCAAGGAAGCCTTATATGCGTATTTGATCAACCTTTCTTCGCTCATATCATGAAACTAAAGTGAAGGAAACTCAATTAAGAAATTTTAGATTGCATACTTATAGGATGACGATTGAGCAATATTCCATATAACTTACACAAATACCTTTAAAACTGTTTCCAGTTATATTTAAATTATTAGGACATTAAATTGCTATGCTATATACGAAATATTCATATCAGAGAATATTAATGATTCATTAATTCTTTAACATTCTCTGATATTAGTAGACGTTCTCTGGTGAAAAAGGAAAAAACTGATAAATCAAAAATATATGGCAATATACATATACGAATCAATTTTGTTTGGAGGAAGTGCTGAAACTTGGAGTGTGAACAATTCGAAAGAACCTCTTCAATCTTCCTTTCTTGGAACCAAAGGACACTCACTGGTTTGGATTACATGCCAAAGGTTTTATTGGTATACACATTTTACACCCTGAAGGGTATACAAGTATTAAGTAGAAGGAAACATCGAAGACCTTTTAAAGGATCAAAATCAAGATAAGGGACTTTTTTATACTTTTTTACCATATGCAAACAATTTTAAACACGTTAACTTCGGCTGCATTTTTTATAACGCCCATATGAAGAGACTACGGCTGCGGTTTTTAAAATTGTCGGTGGCGTTGTATTAATAGAAAACATTCCCTACCAAATTTTAGAAATGTTGCCTACTTTTTTACATTTTTAAGTAGGTATTATCCTATATGTGAATGTTAGATCGAGCTACAGCTTTCACGTTGCTGTATGTTCTCTGTTTTAATGCAATTTCATTCCATCTAACTGCTTATCTCGATAAACTTCAATTTCTCGAATCAATAACGGATACTTTGTGCATAATGCTTAGTTTGATAGATAAAAATGAAATGTTTAATAGGAAATGTAAGTAGTCATCAACTTATATTTTCAGTAAAATATATTCAGTTTTAGGAATTTCAGTTATTAGTAAGATATGCCAGTTTTCTCCTTAATCCAATTGAGGTAGCTAGTAACACGAATGAAACCAGCTGGTGATCCAGAAGCGCAACCGGCGCTCGATACGAACGAAGTAACGCCGATAAGCACACCATCGGATTCCAAAGCCAATGGACCACCAGAATCACCTTGGCAGGTGGACGTACCACTAGGTGTAGATACACAGATGGTGTTGGCCGTTATCACTTTTGTGCCATAAGTAACAGAACAGATCGAATTTGCTATGATCGGTAGACTAGAGTAATTCAAAGATGAAGAAGTCGAAGATGCTGAAACAGAAAAAAGTGTATAATAACTACAAATAATGATGTATGAGTGCATGCATGGATTTACTGTCACTGGTGCGGCCCCAGCCTGAAGCAATAGCATAGCTGCCAGTGTAGGTATTTAATGGCGGAAATTGCGCTAGTGTAAGTCACAGCAGGGATTTTAATCAATGTTATGTCATTGGCAAGAGTTTTGGAGTTAAAGCCGGTGTGTTGGTAGATAGAACTGGAGGTAACGGTGTATTTGACTTTAGCTGAAGTACGTGCAGTGCTGCCCAGATAGACGATCGCCTGAAAAACTCTATAAAAATTAAATTTAGAAGAAAACTTAATGATTGAAGCATTTGAAAGCGTATATCATCGCTTACTGGTTAGAGCAGTGAGCTGCTGTTAAAACCCAAGTGGAGCCGATGAGGGAACCACCGCACCAATAATTGCCTGTGCTGCGTGCTAGCGACAAACCGACTTGATAAGGAAATTGTCCAGTCGCAGCTTTGTTGCCGTTGGTAATACGTCCGGATAGAACTGGTGATGTTGGCAAGTCCTCTATAAATGTATAAAACGAATACGATAAAGGCCTTCATGTTAGTCGGTGATACGTTGTACGAGTATAAGCAACTGGTGTTAATTGTTACGAACAACTCATTTTATAGGCAAAGATAAAGTTGGCAGTTCGTAACCATAAATAATACCTACCAATGATTATATGATAAGCCTTTAGCATATAAATCGGTTTAAGAATACCATAAATTTAAATGATAATATATATGATGTCTTAGTTGTATATTTACATATGTGCACGAGTTTTCGGATTTACCAATTATATAAAAAGTGGTCTTATTATTATGAACAGATTTTTAGGATCATTAATATATTATCATTGTTTCCTATTGATAGAGTATTCCCCGTAGTTATTATTTTTTTTTGGCAAGATTGATAAGCTACAGAGAAATAGAGCACTCTTTAATTTATTTTGTATAAATTTTCGTTTCAAATTATTTAAATTTCTATACTTCTATAATATATTTAAAAGACTTAATATAAGATAAATTATCTATATTTTAACCTTAGCTAAGCTAAGATAAAGGCCGTTACTGCAGTCGCTTCTCTATGCATCACATATTTATTACTTGTTCTACTGAACTAATATTTTCGGGTTCGACTGTAATATGCCGATGTCTCCTTTGACCTTTTTTTGGCTTGATGTTGACCCAGAGAATGTAAAGGAAAAAATGTTCTCTGGTTGAACTACATGATTTTTTATAACCTTTCAGAGATTTTCTTCTTTAAGTAGGGTGAAATGGTGATATAAAATTAAAAATATATAAGAGAACTAAAATCGTGTACACATTTATATTGCCTACTCTTAGGTAGTTCCAAAAATAGTATAAACTCATATACCGTCTGGCAACTTTCAGGCTTGCCTACAGTGCATTTCAAACTATTAACTGTATGTCAAAACAGTTTAACGAATTTGTTTGACATTTCAATTCGAGTAGTAAACAGAAATATACTTATGAGTTTTTAACAAATTATGGAACGTATTCTTTCTGGTATAGCGAAAATAAATTTTCAACAAAATTGTGAAGATATTTTGGTTGAAAGTCGGTAAGTAAACTAAAATATATTGCAGAAAGCTTGGTATAAATCGGTTTTTCATTTGCAGTTTGGGAAACATGGCCGCTCAGTTGCAAGAGATGTCTGAAGCAGTAGATACAAACGGCGAGTGTAAGAAAAACGATAACACTGCAGAAAGTGACATAGAATCAGATTTAAATAGTTCCGGCGAAACCAATTTATTTGGTGATGATGATGCAGATAGCAGCAGTAGCGCTAGCAAAGGCGGTGGCAGTCTTTCACAGCGTCGCAATTTACCGCGTCGTGCTTGCAAAGAAAATAGCTTAAAAGTAAAACGACGTTCGATTGTGAAACCAAAACGCCACAGCTCCTCAATGACATGTGATTTCTCTATGCTCCGTCCAGCTGATATACGTAAAATTTACTGCAATAAAAAGCTGAAAAGTTTCCGACCTACTTGCTTGGAGACAATCTTTGAAGATCCACAGCCTGAGCAGCGTCGCGGCAATGATGCAGTTGCAGCCTGCAATAGTGCATTACGTTTAATTGGTTTGCGTAAAATACGGCGTTCACTATCCTGTTCAGATGGTTTAAATACTAATAAAACTTTAATAAAACAGCGACGTGCTAAAATTAAGAAAGCCTTTGGTCGCCGAAGTGCTTGCAAAAAGATTTCATTACATGATTTCATTGATCGTTTGAATAAAAGTTACGGCGACGAAGCGGACGTAGAAGATGCCGATCTAGAGACTGACGACAATACTCCACAGGATGAATCAATGGAGGCAGAAATGTGCGCTGTGGCGATAGATTCTTCGCTGTCTGCAGAAACGACACCAACAAAGACTGATTTCGCAATGCAATTAGAAACGGATTTGGTGGATGCAAATGAGTATAGCATACAAAAGGTTGAGAAAGGTTCGTTATATCTTGTGCCAAATAATTGTGGAACTCTGTCATATTCTTCAGATACAGCGGATGCTAGTTTGAGTTCTGCATAGGTGAATCCTAATTGTTTTGAAGTTATACATTAGTTATATATTAGATATATCATACTACATTTTGAGAGTACCTAGTTTTATTGTGGGTGTTAATGAAAAATCACAGCCAATTTTGGTTTTTGTGTGAACTACATGTTTCATATATAATATTTAATTTTTGTGAAATTTTAATTCTATAAAACCTATGCGCATTCATAATTAATCAAAATTCATTTATTTTTAACCAGCTCTCCTCACTTAAGATTTAAGATGTTGATTGTACGTATTATTTGGGTGTGTTTGCATAATAATATTGCTGATGAATTTAATATAATGTTTGAATTTGTGTCTTATTATATCTATTTGTGCAGGAGCATACAATTTTACAAACGTCAACTACTACTAGCATTAAGATAGTTCGTAACGTAATTTATTCTAAGTTATTTTATATAAACAGTTTTGATTACTTGAAGAACAGTGTATTTTACAAGTGCAAAGAAGTGCTAATTTAATAGAATTCATTACAAATATATTATAACTTCATGTTTAAATATTCGTTGCAAACTTACAATGTTTCCGAAATTAGTCGCATTTACTGAAGCTCATTAGATATTTAATACAATTTAATTTACACTATGTAGACATTTTATGGTTTTGATATTTTTTATATAATCAATCAATAGGAAAACGATAATTTCAAACTTTGTGGGAATGGTATGTATATATGGTATGTATAAGTGTAGCATTTGATGATTTGATGATCCGTTCCCACGACAGTCGAGTCTACGTAACCGGAACGGACCCGGATTTATTCCGGCCAAGGACTGTCAACTCGGTAGAATTCTGCCGCTACAACAACAACAACAACAACATGATTTGATGATGATGATGCACAAGCATGTTTTTATTTGAATTTACTATGTATACGTAATGCAAAATCTTTCAGATAACCTCGACTACAATGAAATATTTAACTCAGTTTTAGTTAAAACAAAAAAATGTTAATGTCAACAATAAAAAAGTAAGATTTTGATAATCCATGCGAAATTTCGATGAGGATATATTTTCAAACATAATAGTTTTCCATACAAAAACTTGATTTTGATCGTTCAATTTGTATAGCAGCTTCCTGTTATAGTAGTCCGATCTGAACAATTTTCGGGAAATATTGCAACGTCTTGGACTATAAAACATATTAAATTTCATGAAGGTATCTTGTCAAACTTAGAAGTTTTTCTTATAAGAGGATGACTCTGATCGTTCAGGTTGTATGCCAGCTATATGATATAGTGGTTCGTTCGTCTCGTCAAAAGCTTTTGACGCAGTCAAGCACACAACACTAATTGAGGACAACGAACAATCCACGCTCCCACCAGGGTTGAAGCGGCGGACTAAGAACTACCTGAGCGGTCGACAATCATCCGTACTGTTTCGAGGTCAAAAATCTAAACTAAGACGAATTAAAAATAAGTTCCGCAGGGTGGTGTACTCTCCCCGTTACTGCTTAATTTCCAATCACCAGAGGAATCTCCATCACCTTGTACGCTGGTGATTGCACGATATTGACGTCAGGCAATGGAATCGATGGCAAGTGCTCAAAAGTAAACGGCTCTGCGACCTCTCTCGCTTCTTCTCTGCTAGGAGCTTAACACTCTCAACCACAATATCCAGGTTCTGCTAGGATGTTTTCGCAGAAACCACTCCAGCAGTTGTCAGCTTGAAGCGGAATCGCTGCCACGGAACATAAAGAGGTGCTTCCTAGACTACGTCGACGACATTGAACAGTGCGCCGACCAGACGTCAGACGCAATAGACTTCAGACTGCTCGCCATTCACAGTGAAGCCATCAACATCTTCACCGACTCTCACTCAGTGAATGGCCTACTTGTAGTCAAATCACCACCCATTGTAGACGAGGAGCTCGAGTTGCCACGATAATCTAGAGTGAATCTTGAGCCACCTCGATCTGGGTACTGTAGCAGGTTAAACTCCTACTTATCCAGAATATACCTCATCATACCAAAAATATGTCGAGCGTGCAATAAATCTCCGCATGACACTAACCAAATCTTTGCATACCCAACGAACCCCACACATTTAACAACCTTTTTCCTATGGTCCGACCGCGTCGAAACAGCACGTTTCCTGGGCCTACCGTTTGATGACTGCGATGACAATAAACCTGAACCTTTCCACCCAAGCGAGGATTAGATAACCGCTACAACAACAACAACATTGGTCTGATCTCAACAATTTCTTTAGAGATTGTACCGCTGTTTATAGCAATAATGCGTGCCAAATTTTGTGACTAT
Source organism: Bactrocera oleae (assembly GCF_042242935.1). Classification (NCBI taxonomy): domain Eukaryota; kingdom Metazoa; phylum Arthropoda; class Insecta; order Diptera; family Tephritidae; genus Bactrocera; species Bactrocera oleae. The sequence continues at coordinate 69,485,127 of NC_091540.1, read as the reverse complement.
ATCTTGTCAAATAAAAAAGTTTTGCATGTAAAAACTTGCTTTTGGTCGTTCAGTTTGTATATATCCAGTAGGTATTGTATATCCTTAGTGGTCGAATATCGTGTGCAAAATTTCAGATCCGCATCTCAAAAACTTAGGGACTAGCTTGCGTATAGTAGCGATGGACGGACATGGCTAAATCGACTCAGCTCGTCACGCTGATCATTTATATATGTACATAATATGTATTACATATGCATTTCATAGGGTCGCTGACTTTTACTTTTGGGTGATATACTATTAACTTTTTCAGGGTTATACAAATATGACGTTTCCAAATAATAAAGATAAATCAAGAAGTAAGGGCTAAGGGCGAAATTATCCGTTGCTCCAACAGACGGACAGCTATAAATCGCGAAAACAATTTGTATAGAAATTATGGCTATCTGATGCATATTTTTCTTGACTATTACCAATGTGCTACAAACTACCGTTAGTGTGCAACATATTGTGGCAGTTAGGAAGTGAAAATTGCTTAAAAAATTTATTTTCACATAGTTTTTATTCGTAAACGGTTCGAAATTTTTGTCATTATATAGTGAACAATACAAATTCCCACCCACACACATACACATAGTATACATACATATATGTACATACTTAGTAAAGTACTTTGGCATAGCTTACGATTCAGGAAACTTGTGAAGGTTTGTACAAAACCATTGGATTTTAAGCTTTTGTATACTCACACGTGTATATATATGTACATATATACTACTTGCCCCAAATTATACTGCTTGGGATTGTACGCCGTGGCGTCTTGACAAGCACTAAATTACTCCGCCTTATTGCCACGAAATGGCTTGAATATGGATTGGCATTCAAAAATTTGAACTTATTGATGCATGTTAAGATTTCCTACACGCAAAACACTAGCTAGTATATATGTATATACATATAATATGTATGAATATATCTATGTCTGATGGGTAGGTTTGTATGTAAGTTTGTAGTACATTTGTAAATGATATGCAGATAACTTCGAAGACAACAGGAAGCCTAAAGGCAAATGTAACGCATTGGGCATTAAAGCAATTGTTGTTGTACACACACTCATATATGTATATGTAGATGTAGTACGTCACTTGCCAGTCGATTATAAGGCAATAAAGTCGCTGTTGTAAATGAAGCTAATATATTCAATTAGTGAATTTTTAAGTTCATGTACAGCAAACATCTTGAAAAATAATAATTTTGGTAAAATTTACAAATATTTTCATAGGCATGCGCACACGTATGCTTAGCGGCAAAAGTCTGCTCCCGGTTGCACTATGTTAGTAATCCATTACATTTTTGTTACACCGCGCCATAATTACTCAATACAAAGTTGTAGGAATTCCAACTGTGATGCTGGAAAAAGGCAATGAGGCAGCAAATTAAACTAGTAACTTGTTTACTAATAAGTTATTTTGTACAAATTTATCTATCTTGTGTTTGTTTGTGGCAATATTGAGGCACCGCAGACCTAGTGACGCAATTTTCAACAACTCAAGCAGCGGCTTGACACCGAGCTTCAGCACAGCCACCTTTCAACGGCAATTCATTCATTCATCAAATGGAAAACTTACTCTCATTCGATATGTTCGTCGATCTGTGGTGCAGCAATGAGTGTGGCATGAAATTTAGCAAGTATAACGCGAATAAATGCTCGAAAGAGATTGTTTATGTTAAGGGCTGTTGCAGGCAAGGCGTATCATATTATGATAACTTAATTTATATACTAGTGAGAAAATTTGTAGTTTATAAAAATAACTGACACCGCGTAAACGGTGCTCAGTCGAAATGCGCATGTGCAATGTAACGGTTCGTAGTTGAAACATATAACTGGCGATTTTAGCTGCGCGAATTGTGTAAAAACACAAACATACATAACCACACGCATGCGCACATTTGCAAGTGCAAGTCAAGTGTGGCAAGTGGCAAATAAAACCTACTAACGCTGTACCTAGCGAAGTTCAAATTCAATTATACTATTTCGATTTTTGTTTTGTTTTTTATGAAATGCAGTGAAGTAAAGCGCTATAACAACAAAAAGTGTTGTAATAGCGTTATAAGCAAAAAGAAAGCAAGTCAAATAAAGGTTACAGTGTGAAAACCTTTCGCTTCATAGCGCAAAACAAGTCATAACAACAATAAACTGAGCATTTAAGTAAACAATAAAAGCGGAAATTATAAAATAAGTGATGATTTCACACACCAACAAAGTGCCAATACTGCAACTGCTGCTGCTAACGAGCTTAGTGGAGCGCTACAACGCCACTAGCTGGCGGCAAGTGAAACCAATGTATCTGCTATCCATGTACGAGCCGTCCGATGTTTATTCTAGTGAGCCGACGGTTTTAAGTTTAGAAGCAGACACAGATGCAGAGGACGATATGCGGTTGCATCGCACGCCAGCGATGGATCGTATTTTTGGCGGTAGTGTGGCACAACGTCACAGTTTTCCATATCAAGTCGGTTTGTTGCTGCAGCGACCCAAAGGGCTATACTGGTGCGGTGGTGCATTGATTTCGGATGAATATGTTTTGACTGCGGCCCATTGCGTGGATATGTATGTACAAACTTAGATATAGTATTTGCATAGTGATGAAGGTACATAAATAATTCAATCTTTTATTTTTAATATTGCCATCCAAGGGCCAAGCGTGCTTTAGTGTTTCTAGGTGCGCATGAGATTAAAAACGCCGACGAAATTGGTCAAGTGCGTATTATGGTTAAGCGTAATAGTTTCATCATATATCCAACATGGAATCCGCGACGTCTCAAAGATGACATCGCTTTGGTGCGTTTGCCAGTGCCTATCGCATTTAATGGTAAATATTTGCGACTAGAAAATCCCGTTTTGCGGCTGATGATAACAGCTATATTTCTACACTAATATTTTAAACTGGAAAGATTTGATTGTTTGTCTGTTTGAATAAAATAGGCTCCGAAACTACATGACGAAGTTGTCCTAAAATCGGTTAGGTTAGATGGCTGGTTCCTTAGCTTGGCGGGGGAGCACACTTGGACTGTTATGTACAGCTACCTTTGTGAAGAAAGTTGAAGTTTTGTCTTCTTTTTTCATAAAATTAATCGCTTATCTGCAAGGCGATTCCTGTTTGTTCTTTTATGTCATCCTACAACAGGTGCCGTAGAGAAAACTCGCGGATGATTGTAGTGTATTGTTTGAGCAAAAAATCTGAAAAACATTGTAAGAGCGCACCACCTTGTTCCTTATCTCCCCTCCTCTCTCCTTCATAACCTATAATCGCCCAAGAGTTTGAATCGAGCTGTTGCTCCATATCGCAAGTTTGGACATAAAATTAAATAACATCTTTCAAACACAAATTATTACACAAAGATTTTTGAAGCCAGATGTATGAGCCGCAACTAGGAACCTACAAATCTAAGGTGTCTCGATAGGTGGTAACGATATAACGATGTGGTTATAAAGTTTGCAATATTCATAACCCTAAAAGCACAGAACCGTTCAGTAACATATTTTATTCACTCATCCATCCCGTCCTCAAAACTTACTAATATTCCTTTTACTTTTTGCAGACCGCATACAGCCGATTCCGTTGCCGCGTCGTAGTTATGAGTACCAGGACTTTGAAAATAAATTAGCTATCGCTTCCGGCTGGGGACGCTACGCGATGGGGGCGCATGCTATTAGTAACGTACTACGTTATGTGAGGCTGCGCATAATCGATGGTTGGACCTGTAAACGCAGTTTCCCACTTTCATATCATAGTACGAATATCTGTACGAGCGGCAGGTATGCGCGTTCCACATGCAACGGCGATTCTGGCGGTCCACTGGTTGTGCGTCGCAAACATACCAAAAAACGTATACTCGTCGGCCTCACATCATTCGGAAGTATACATGGCTGTAATCTCGGCTATCCGGCGGCATTTACGAAAGTCGCTTCATATCTAGACTGGATTAATGATGAGACCGGCATTGAATTGTGGCATGAATCATCGAATGCAATAGTTTTCAAGAAAATGTTAAAAGATTATGAGCGAAAGCAATGCAGAGACCATTATCTAAAGGAGGACTTAACGTTGGAAGATGAAGAAGATTTGAGTTACAGCACCGAACAGATACCCGAGTTTACCCCAGCACGCCTGAAACGCCCATCCAGGGTTGGGCGCACGTCGTATACTTTAAGACCACCAAGGCAAAGATTGCTATATCCGCCGCCAAGAAATTATCCAAAATATATTTTCTTGTAAGATATATATTCGCTGCCAATAAAGTGGTTTTCCATAACACATATTCCATAACATTAACTATAAATTTTTCTGTTTTAATATCTCGAGCATCTCTAACAGATGTCTAAGTCGTTTGGCTCCGCTGGCTTGAAAAAATACACTATTTCAAAACTTATAAGACATTGTAGAAATATTGAAATTGTATGCTCTCTCCAAAATGTGTATGTGCATTCCTTCTTAGTAAACTGCTTCTACTTGATTTTTATCGGCTTGCGTCATAACGCGTCAATCGATGCTTTGTAACAATACATTTCTCTTGGTTAAGCCTGTGGCTCTTGTTGTCCTCTTTTGCTCAAAAACATTGACAAAACTTCAGTTTAGCTCACTAGGTGGTTAGTCCACAAATTAGCAAAACAAGCCTTTCAAAAACTCGTATCAGGCTCGATTACTTAAGCAGACAGAAACTGGTATGAATCCAATCAAATATTTATTGAACGCAAATATGCTACTTATCCTGCAGACTGTCTGTCGCGTTCGATACTGAACCGTCGAATAAACTTGACACCTAATTAAAGTAATTTACAATTCGCCACTATCTGGTTCAATAAGACTGGCATTAATTTATAGCACCGATGTTAGTCCATTATAAATTTACTACAGATGTTCGTTCATAAAATTGGATATTATAAAAAATCTCAAAAAATATTCTACGCTAACTTCACATAAATAACCATCAATAATAAATAATATTAAGGTGTATAAATAATATTAAAGAATTTATTGTATCTCCATTTAGTTATATGCAATACCGGTCTTTTCTTCGATCCAATCCAAGTAGGAAGTGATGCGAGTGAACACACTTGGCCAGCCAATCTCACAACCCAAAGCAATACCAAAGGAAGTGGCACCAACCAAAACAGTGCTCTCACCATCATTGTACGCCAATGGACCACCCGAATCACCGTTGCAAGTTGACTTACCGCCAGTTGTCCTGATGCAAATGTTTGTGGACTTAACGGAACCAACGAACCAACGGTTGCAAACTGTGTTCGACAAAACTGGCACTTCAATCCAACGCAATATATTGGTGACGGCCGTAGCAGCTGTACATATTGCAAGAAAATAGAAAAGTTTACGAATTGTAATTATTGCACAATATGTTCACGATGCTTATATATGCAGGAGTTAACTATTTGCCAAACTTACAATCGGTAATCTTTCCCCAACCGGAAGCGATCACGGGCTGATTGACGTAGGTGTCGTAACTGGCTGATTTTTTGGGCAAGGCAATTGGTTGAATGTAATCTAAGGTTTTCAAAATATATAAACGTCAGTTTTAGGTAATAATTTCATGCGGTGTTACGAACCGTTGAATTCAATTGGAACTGGCAATTTAATGAGCGAAATATCATTGATAATTGCGGATCTATCCCAGTTCTCGTGCACAATAACATTCTTTTTAGAAACGAAAATGATCTGTTGGTTCTTTTCGGTTGCATCTGTGCGATCCCAAGCGCCCAAGTACACATCAACGCCAGTGGTCCTAGAAAATTTGGAATGTGTTAACATTATATTTAGCGATAGAGCAGTGGCGGAGCACAATTACTTACAAAGAATCTGTGCAATGCGCAGCGGTCAGCACCCAACGATCAGAGATCAAACTGCCACCACACCAAACAGCGCCACCGGATATGTACAATCTCAAACCGGCTTGATAGGGGAATTGTTTTTCATCAGCTATTTGACCATTGGTAATACGTCCTGTAGGTCCATCGAGGTTCATGCGTGGATGATATGGGATTTTAGGATCCACATGTAATGGTGGTACATTAGTCCAATCCACTTTATCGCTAGAAGCGATCACGCTGCCAAAAAAGCAGACAGCCAAGGCAAGTACTAGCTTCATCTTGTATGCTGAATTCAAAGAAACACTAGCGAAGTTTTTAGCGCGATTGCTTTTATACTTCAGAGCTAAGTCGACGAGTACTTGCAACGGTTGTAAAGGCCCTCGATAAGATAAATAATAATTTATGCATCCAACTCTATCAGTTAGTTACAGCATAAATCTTATAAGTTATAAATGCTTCAATTAATTTAAGGTACAAGTATGTATTTCATTTAAAGTTATTGAAGTCAAGTTTGTTTATAACTATTAGTGTATTATAGAATAGTACGTTGAAAAATGAGGTATTTATAGTGGAAGTGTTCCAAATTTCATTAATTATTACTTTTTTATATAGTCAGTACTTGACGAACGCGTGTGTGCCGATATACGAGTAACCTGGAAATTACGTTGACGTCATGTCATTCTTGTGCAAATCACAATTTTCCAAATTTATTTCCCTGGAAATAACCGTTCACATTTCACCCATAAAAAGTAAATTATTTGGTTTGGTTGATGGGGTGTAGAGCCCCCTTCTTCACTTCTACGAATGCAGTTAAAGACTTTTATGAAGTTTTGAGCCTAGCACAATGTTGTTGAGTTGGTTTATACCGATATCAACTGATTCGCCCGGTTCACTGGAGCTACGAGTATAGCAGCCAAAACCCAACTCTAACGAAGGACAATTGACTTTCTGATTTTTTGTTTGGAAGCCCTACAACTGCGGCTGCGGCTTTTTTGCGAAGCGCACTCTTCTAATGCTAGAACGCAAGAAACATCGGAGCTACGACTCGTTCCCAGTTTAATGCAATTGAGGCGAGAGTGCCCTTTCTTAAAAACTAAAGGGGTTTCGATTGTTTAGGGTTATTAGCATGTAGTCCCTTGATTGAGTAAATGAGTAACGGGAGATTGTCTGATAACTGAGCGGAAGCTAGTAGAGAATTGGATGTGCCATTTTATAGCTGCAGAAAAGTGGATGAAAGAAGATTGGACTAGGCGGCAATAAATACCAAAAGAGTTAACTTGATTCCTATCCCTCTATCACCATTTTAACATAACTGTCTGAAATTTCCAACACTACGGAGGCGGTTTATTTTTGTTTTAAAATTATGAATACATTTCGAATTTTTCCAGTTATTGTAGAATATCGGTAAGTTCGTAATCCTCTGACAATGAAATAATGATATACCGTATTGCAATATTTATTAGTAATTAAAAAAGCGGGTAAAATGAGTACCAATTAATAATTAACAATTATGAGTAATGCAACAATATATTAACAAAAGTGATCATAATTTGCTCTCTAAACTTTGATGTGATTGACAGTATGATAATATGATAAAAAGTGTTGCATGAGGACTGGAATACGATTTCATACTTATATTGGTAAGTAGCTTATATCGTATACTGCAAAATTTACAACTCTTATACCGTTTTCCTTTATCAAGCTTTCAGTAAGAGCCTGGTTTTGATTTTTTGAGGCAATTAAAAACACTTAAATGTTTGAGCGTAATTGTAGGAGATTAGGGGTATGTTAGTTATCTCTTAAGTCAACCGCTAAGCCGGCATCATAATTGCATCTGATCATATTTTTTCGTAGATTGGTACAAGTTTTTTTTTGTTCGTGAGCAGTTTGATTTGCATATGTCAATTAATGTGTGTTTGGCAGCTGTTTGTTTACGACTTGAATAGTTTATTATTAAGTAGGCAGATTGATATAATCTTACTTCATTAAATTTTTAAATTCAACTTCCGACACAATAATACGAGATAATCGATCCGCCACACCGAAGTCCCTCTAAGGTTATATAGCACACCAAACCCGCTAGATACGGAAATTCTGCACGTCCAGCTGATTCTCCGTTAGTGATAAGTTCACTAAAGCTCTTCGTGGATTGTTTTGGCAGGATTCGCATGTGGACCCACAGCGGACGACTAGTTCAATTGGCTGGCTGAAGTAGCTGCAGCGATAGTCGCACTAATAATATTAAAAACAGTTAAGAAAGTCAGTTTTGGTGGACTGTCGCTACTTTAATGAAAATTTAACATTTGTAATACATTTTTAATAATTATCAAGTTTTATCGAAAAAATAGATTATATACCTAACATACATGTATATATTGTTTGGCGATAAAACATTTTTATAGTTCCACCTTGAGTACTATTTATTGGTAGTACACTTGATACCATACTTTTTAGCTGTGAAATAATATTTATTGTAATAACCGTTATAATGCAGAAATTAGAGACATGTATACATATAAAAAAATTAATTATCAAATATATGTCCCTAGGGGGAAATAACATCTTAAAAAGATATATAAGTCACATTCCTTTTGATATCGTAACATGCATAGAACGAGTACATAACACGTTGAGTAAACACTTACTATCATTTGCGCCTAAAAGTGTGCTTCTCTCTTACTCAGTGTTGTGTGCATAGATTTTGCTAGTTATGAAGAAGGCATGGTTGTGATCCGATTTCGCCCAATGTGATATAGGAATTTTAATAAAAAGAAATAATGCTACCCACTGAATTTGGTTGATATCGATCCAGCAGGTCCCGATATGTGGGTTTTTCCCTAAATGTGAGCGGTACCATGCCCGTCGTAAAATTTTGATATCGGCTGCTAAAGTGCCTCTTTTTGTGTGACCATTGCTGCAGGGCATGGTATGTATCGGAATAAAACTTTTAAAATAAGTTACCTTATAACCAAAAATTGCCCTTATCGGACTACAACTTTTCAATCCCCCCGTTACTAAATATGTGAACCCCAGTCCCTACAGCGAACTTTTTACCGAAAATGACGGTCAATCTGCGCGATATGCGATATGTTATTGCAATTTGGAACTAATCCTTACCTGATAACAGTATGACTGTATAAGGTTTCAAACAGATGAAGGCTTATATTAGCCGCCATATACCGAATATAAAGTTATTTGAAGTTCTGGTTTACTTTATACCGCATACGAGTATATAGTAAACCAATATGTGAGTTATCTCTGTGAAAATAAGAGAGCAGAATTTAACTAATAACAATATATCTTTGTGCCAACAACCACCACACCAGCAAAACGACGAGAGTACGCTAAATTTTCATGAAAGTCCAACCTGATACGGGAACTGACCAGCAGAAGTGGTTTGACCATTGGTAATGCGTCCTTCTAAGTCATCAGAGTACTGGTGAAGCGTAGGCTAAAGCCAAGATCAAAGTGAAAACTACAAGGAACTTCATGATATGCCTCTGAAGAGCTATTATTAATTTCGCAGTTAATGTTCCCCTTTGTATAGGAATTCTGAAAGACGGTTAGTATTGAATAATTCAGGAGCTTTAACAGCGAAAAGGTTTTATTTTGATAATTTATTTCGAACGAAGGAATGTACGATATATGCGCGCATGTACACATTTAAATATAAACCCTATGAATTATGACCATAAACCCCATTGACTTATCAATTTTTGTTTATAGTGGAATATTTGAGAACTTATTGTACTTATCATAACATAGCAAACTATGTTATGTTATGTTATCGCAGATATCATATCCAATTTTTTTTTGGCGTTATTATCATCTGCAAGTCTCAAATCAGTGCATGATATAAGCTTGCCGATTTTTATAGATATGTACTCAATACTTTCAAATGTTATTATTTCAGAATTCGTATGTATGTGGTAAATGTTGTGTCGTTGGTGTATGTGCTTCTTGACACTCTGAAGGGTTTGGTATTGCAGAGGAATATAATTGGACGCCGGTTTCCGAGGAAATATGGGGTGCCATATACAGTGACCGATTAGGGTACAAAATTCGAATTTGGTCAAGAAGGTTATGGTAATGTTATAGAAGAGTGGCAATTTGCCACAGGATTGCATCCCGTTATTTATAGTCAGAGGCTGCACTCAAACCTCCCTTTATATTCAATGTTTATACACCGTCATAAAATATTGTGCACCATATATAAGCCTTCTCGTGTCCCCCATCGACACCGGCGAATATTTTTGCAGTATTTTTCAGATAGCATAATGCCATGTAAAACAACCGACAATTGATTTTCTTTCGTCTGTTCATTTAAATTTTAATTGAAACTTAATCAATTGGTTGCTCGATGGATGAATATAATATAACAGAACGTTATAATCTTGATCATACTTCGGTATTATACTTCTTTATTTTAATTCTATGAGTCTGAGTACATTCTGAACAAAATACTTGCATGACCTGAACAAATAAAATGGACAAATAACTACAATAATATCGCGGTTAGGAGAAGTCTTCGGCACGAAATTACTTCCAAATATCTTTGAGCTTATACTTATATGATTGTCCTCACTGTTCTCCGTAAAAATCTCATCTGCAGCGATATCTGCTCACCGAAAAAAGATTTCTTGCGTAATATCCAAACATGTTAAACATTTGAAAGAAGAATCTATGATTTATTCTTGATTACTTATTCAATTTTAATCATAAATCTCATAGAATATGCTCGAATAAAAAACACATGGGATTTAAATTCTCAACTGTAATTAATTCATAATCAAATCTGTCAATACAAAATTTAAGCAGAAATGCCAGTTTTGCTCCTAATCCAGTCCACGTAGCTGGTCACACGGGTGAAGGCAGCTGGGTAACCCTTAGCGCAGCCGGCGGCAGCACCGAATGAAGTCAAACCGATCTGTACGTTTGAGGAGGTGTCTACCAATGGGCCACCAGAGTCACCTCTGCAAGTGGAAATACCACCGGCGGTTGAAATGCATATGTTAGTTGAAGTCACAACCGAAGAGCCATAAACACGGGAGCAGACACTGTTGGCAACCACTGGCACGTAAGCGTATTGCAAATTATTTGTCACTTTAGAAGCTGAATCGCTGATGAGTCCCCAACCGGAGGCAACAGCTGTTGTACCAACATAGTTGGAGTAGGAGTTTGAGATAGCGGGCAAGTTGACAGGTCGTATTCTGCTGGAGTAGGAAACAGATGGGATTTTGATGAGGGAAATGTCGTTCTTCACAGTACGGGCATTCCAATTTTCGTGGATGATAATGTTGCTCTTGGGTACGGCAATTTGAACTTCGGGCGAGCTACGAACGGTTGCGCCCAAGTAGACAGTCAGAGATTGAACACTACAAAGACATTACAAATAATTAAAAGTGAAAAAAATAATGAGTTTTTATAACTAACCCATCAGTGCAGTGAGCAGCGGTAAGGACCCATTGGTTGCCAATCAAAGAACCACCACACCAGGAAGACGAGATTATGCTCAATTTCAATGAAATTCCAACTTGATACGGGAACTGGCCAGGAGAAGCGGTTTGACCATTGGTAATGCGTCCTTCTAGGTCATCAGCCAAAACTGGAACTTCCAATTGACGTTGGAAGAGTACTGGTGAAGCGTAGGCAGAAGCCAAGAGCAAAGTGAAAACTACTAGGAACTTCATGTTGTGACTCTGAATAGTTACTGATAATTTCACAGTTAATGTTCCCCTTTTTATAGGAGTATTGAAAGCCGGTTTTAAATTTTGAATAAGTTAGGGGATTTAGTAGGAGTGTATGCTTGATTTTGATAGCGTACGCTTTCCTTATAAATTATAGCAATAAACCCATTGACTTATAAATTTCTGATTATATGGCAATATTTAAGAAGCTATTTTTTCTTTCATAAGATAGCAAACTATTTTGTGTTTATATTATCTGAATGTATAATTTTTAATTTCTCTACCCGCCATTATTATCAATGAAAACTTTCAAATCACTGATTGACGTATGCGAGTATTGGACGTCGTAACATAAATCATATATAATATAACACGTTCTTACCGTACATAATATGTAACACTGGTCTACAGTGGTTTTCTTGGTCTAGATATAAGATTGGTTTTGTATATGTTGGGCCCGAATCAAAATCCGTGTTTTTCGTGAATCGGGGTATTTAAGGACCAACAAATAGGCCACTTTTCAATTTTTTGTACCAAGCTTTGAAAAACATGTCACACGATTTAACAAATTGCTGTAACATTCCTAAATTGATCAATTGATTAAATCCTTGAATTCATTTTGAGAAACCTTGGTCTCCCTTTTACATCCACAGAGAGATTTTACTGATTTCTGGAAATTTTGGCGACTTTATGTTTCTGATGGTATGCGAACTATTTTTGAAAGAGAAGGGAGATTTTCATTGAGTAAAACTGGACAATTAGTAGATGTGGGTTTACTTACTCGTATCTCAACGTTTGATTTTTAATAAACCTTAAAATTTTCCGCATACATTTTCGCATATTTTTGGTAAGGAGCCTGAGTGTGGGGCTTATATACTATAGAAAATAGGGTCGCAGAACCATAATCATGACTAGGAACATAAATATTATTACTAATAAATTTTGTGATACCTCCTTGCTGGTTTTCTAATCCCTAGTATATAGATGTTGGCATATACCCACAAAGCTATAATATAATCTCTTCTCTTCTCTTCTCTTCTCTTCTCTTCTCTTCTCTTCTCTTCTCTTCTCTTCTCTTCTCTTCTCTTCTCTTCTCTTCTCTTCTCTTCTCTTCTCTTCTCTTCTCTTCTCTTCTCTTCTCTTCTCTTCTCTTCTCTTCTCTTCTCTTCTCTTCTCTTCTCTTCTCTTCTCTTCTCTTCTCTTCTCTTCTCTTCTCTTCTCTTCTCTTCTCTTCTCTTCTCTTCTCTTCTCTTCTCTTCTCTTCTCTTCTCTTCTCTTCTCTTCTCTTCTCTTCTCTTCTCTTCTCTTCTCTTCTCTTCTCTTCTCTTCTCTTCTCTTCTCTTCTCTTCTCTTCTCTTCTCTTCTCTTCTCTTCTCTTCTCTTCTCTTCTCTTCTCTTCTCTTCTCTTCTCTTCTCTTCTCTTCTCTTCTCTTCTCTTCTCTTCTCTTCTCTTCTCTTCTCTTCTCTTCTCTTCTCTTCTCTTCTCTTCTCTTCTCTTCTCTTCTCTTCTCTTCTCTTCTCTTCTCTTCTCTTCTCTTCTCTTCTCTTCTCTGCTCTTCTCTTCTCTTCTCTTCTCTTCTCTTCTCTTCTCTTTTATCTTCTTTTCTTTTCTTTTCTTTTCTTTTCTTTTCTTTCCTTTTCTCTCTTCTCTTTATTAGTTAAGTTGTAAAAAGGATATATATTCACCATATTAGACTAATATAATCTACTAAAAAAGATCGAAAAAGAGCAAATCATTGACATCTTTGGTATTTTGTTTGGTTTAGTCGAAGGCATATCAACAATAAGCGGTTCAGACTTGCAGATATCACTAAGTGGTGAAACACTTGAATTTGTATGTTTGATAAGCAAGTATGTGCCTTCAAAATTTGAAGAACTCAAATACGTTACCTTATCAGCACAGTGGTGAGTCTTACACGTATTTGAAAAACATTCGTAGATGTCAAAATCTTAACCGTTAACTTCGTTTGAATCGAAGCTATAATACTCCTTTTCGGTGTACAATAAAGATGTAGGTAATATTTTACAACGTTACTAAAAATATGATCACCGTTCACTCCAGCTGGAATGGTTAATAATATCTCACTTAACCGCATACCAGCTACCTCTGTCACCAGCAAAATCAGTCCAGTCAAATTACCTGGCATCGCTAGTATCTACTCATCATACAGTGGTGATCGCGTTATTGCCTCAGGTTGGGGATTTACTTCTGACTCCAGCAGCTGCGTCACCAACAATTTGATTTTTGCCACCTTAGAAATTGTTCCTTATACAGTCTGCTTTAGAATCTATGGCACTTAATCAGTGAAGGCTTTAAATGTTTGTTTTAGTAAACCTAACGGTGATGCCAACTGCGGTGGTGATTTTGGTGGCCCATTGGCTTTGAAATCGTCTAAGATTCAAGTTAGTTTAACTTCATTTGGTTCCGAGGCCGGCTGCGAATTGGATTACCTAGCTGCCTTCACCCATATTACCAGCTATTTGGATTGGATTAAGAAGAACACTGGCGTTGAATACTAAAGTACTATAAGGTACTAATATGGTAAAATACTTGTATTTTGGTTCTGTACCATATGTGATTATATTAAAATTGATTCATTAAATTTGCGTTTTCGATAGTAAATATGTGTTCTTACTAACCCAAGTTTATTCCTGAAATCATATTATATTACATATACGTACATATAGGAGTATATTTTTTATTATAGATCAGAATGTATCATTCGTACATGTCATGACTACACTTGCGCTGCTTTCTAATACTACATTTTTTCTGAATTTTGAAGTATATATGCATAATTAACAATTATCAAAAAATAGAAAGTAACATAAATAAATACTTTCCTACATGTACACATAATCAATGGATTTATTTAAATACGTTATAATACATTTCATTCGTTTTTGGAGCCTACTTTTAGGCATTTACTTATATGGCAAATTAGATTGATATTGATCACATAACCAATGCTAACGGTAAATAATTTAACCATTAGTTTTTGTAAGCATATAAATTGAAATATCAGATTAAGAGCGGGCACGTGTATACTAATCGAGTTTATTAAATTTCCTTTAAATGTCTAAAATGATAAATTTATACCGTCAATAGGGTTTTTTAAATTTTGCCACTAAGGCAACCTCGGAGACCCTTTAAAGTATGTATATAAATTATCAGGGTGACGACTTGAGTCGATTCAGTCATGTTCGTCTATTTGTTTATATATACGCGAACTATATCGGACCACCATAGCATACAAACTGAACGATCACAATCACGCTCTTTTATGAAAAACTTTTTTATTTGCCAAAATGTCTTCACGAATATTGGCATAAATTATTGTCCAAGGATACGCTATAACCTCCGAACAAATTTTTCAAACCGGACCACTAATAATTGTATATTTAATTATAGTTTTGGTTTAACGTTTTTTCTTGTTTTAAAATATATTTATTGTAACCTTGTCGGGAAATTATTCCCTAGCTTTTTTTCTTGTTTTGAGTGTCGTCTGCATTAAACTAACCAATCTTATTATCGGTAGCTAAATCTTAAGATGCTAAATATTTTGTAAGTAACTTTCGCATTTGATGATATCGGACACAAGTATACGAACAAATCCCATGACTAAGATTATGTCACGTTTATTGGCTGATCCAAATATACATATGTATGTGAAGTCTTGACCGCTAACGTACTTTGTATTACTGGTACCTGCCCTACCTAATGAACGTATTAGCAAGGTTAAAACAGCTGACATGAGCATGAGCTGAGCATGACTAAATTTCCTAACAGTTTGAACTTTCATTCAACCGTTTACCCATATCTTGTGGTATTATTACTCAGCATATTCAATGGAAAAAATTTGAAAGTTCGCTTGGGGTACTTGCCCATATACTTCCTACCAAAATTATAAAATCATGTATGAAATCAATAAAAACTCAACTAATCCAAAAACAACTCTTACCTCGCAATTTTTTTTTGTTTAATTTTTAAACTACGCTTTAATCTCTGTACGTTTATGTAATGTTGATAACTGTTACTGTTTTGGTTAAAAGTGATTAGATTACAAACCCATAAATCGAATTCAAGGTGAATAAAAGTAAAGTTGAGAAAAAAGTAACTATACTCGCATCAACCAACTGACGTAAGACATCACATTTTCGGTGGAACAAATCATATAATTATTATGATACAGTGCTTGAAAATCATCGTAATTACATCAAAAAGCTAGCAGAGTATATCCTCATCTCTTATGGATCGACTCAACACATTTTGTCCAATATTTTGTGTGAAGCGTGTCAATGCTAGACTCGTACCAAAAGACCTGAATATTTGGTAAATGTGTGCGTCGAGTAGAGTTCGCAAAAGAGATGTTTGCGAACGTAGCTGAGAGCGCTACACTCATCAAGCGCATCGTTACTGTTGACGAGACAAGGGATCTCAATTGCTCTTCCTACCATTAGGTCAAAGTTATATATGATTATTTTAGTTTGTTTAAACCAAAAGCAATTCTACTATGAAAATTGAAGTTAGCAGTCATGACAGCGAAGGTTAGCTTGATAAATGTATTTTATTCAATCAATTGGTAGCAAATATAATGCTGTTTAAAATATGTTTATGCCATTTTTCAAACAACCATGGTGATTTATGGACCCGCAAGCCCAAACAAACTGATATGACATACGGAAGACCCTAAAACGCTTTAGTTGACATAAGTTTCCTGGTCTGCTATATAAACTGCGAATTTTCGAAATATTGTCATAGTTCTTTTTTACACTTTAGGTATCACAATGAAATTCATAATATGTTTAGCATTAATTTTGGCTGTTGCCGAGTATGAGCGCGCGCTTTATGTGCCTGTGGTGAGCGAGAAGTTTGATGGACGTATTACAAATGGAAAAGACGCTGCCCCAAATCAATTTCCTTACCAAGTTGGTTTGCTATTGACTACCGCTAGCCGTACGTCTTGGTGTGGCGGTTCATTGATTGGCAAAAACTGGGTGCTTACTGGTGCTCATTGCACTGAGACGTTAGTTCCTATTTTAAATACCGTTATCAGCTTCTACTCTGTAATTAAAACATATGATTTATTTATTCTTAACAGCGCCAACTTCGTACAGGTTTATCTTGGTGCCATAGTTCGTACTAGTCCAGCTGTTTCCTACAATATCAGCAAGAGTGACATCATTGTCTATCCCGGCTGGATTAAAAAAACTACTAAAAATGATATTTCACTCATTCGCATCCCAACCGTTAACTACACGGCCGCTATTCAGCCTGTTGCCCTACCGAAGATTGCTTCATCATACCCAACTTATAACGGTGAAAGCGTTATCGCTTCCGGCTGGGGTCGTACCTCTGACACTTCGACCAGCGCTGCTTCTAAATTGCAATATGCCACCATGACTGTTATCTCCAATGCCCAGTGCAAGAAGTCCTATGAAGGTATATCAGCAAGCAATATATGTACTGCCACAACCGGTGGTATCTCCACCTGCAGCGGTGACTCCGGCGGTCCATTGGTGTTGGCATCCAGTAAAGTACTAGTCGGTGTGACTTCATTCAGCTCTAATGAGGGTTGTTCTTTGGGTTACCCAGCAGCATTTACCCGCCTTACTAGCTACTTGGACTGGATTGAACAAGAAACTGGCATTTCTGCTTAAAAGTTAACAAACACTATGTGAATTGTTTTAACTGTTTAAATAAAATATAAGTTCAGAACAGGATAAAGGGCATTAAAATTATGTTTTAGGTTTGTGAGTGTTCTAAACTCGATTGTAGCAGAGTTCGTATGAATGAAAAGGCTAACTTGTTATAAGCTGTCTTCGATTCGCCATTTCTCTGATCGCTATCCCTGCGCGTTACTCTTTGGTCAAAACATTACATGTGAAAACAAGAACAAAGTTATCGAATTGAATTGATGCAAGAGAGTATGCAGATACTTCACAGGAGTGGTAGAAGTGGTATATTCAAAGCTACCAAGTTTTGTTCTGCATATATTAGATCAGTTTTACTATTGTGAATGGCTTAAATGACAAATGAAAATACAAATTTCTTTTTATTCTTTGATTTTAGAAACTTAAGACTAATTCTAATAGTTTATAGAAATCAAAACTTTATAGAAATCAAAACTAAATATTGACACGAAAAACATAATTTCTACACCAAGAAAGAAGCGTAATCGTAAAAAGCTAGCGCAAGGTTCTGGTGCAAGCTGTTTGTTTGAATATCCCGTATGGTTTGTTCGATTGGCTACTCTCGAACGCTTGGCAAATCGAAGATAGCTATATTATGGGTAAACTGAGCTTTCATCAAGCCGAGTTTCATTTATTTTTTATTGAACTCCATTTAAAATCAAAACTTTAGTCTGAGTTTTGATGTTATTACAACTCAGTATTTTTGCAACTCCTATTATAACGTAATAGTTCGAGTAGTTGACTTTAATTAGGATATCGTTATACCGGTAAGATATCAATTGTTTTTTCACTTTTCGGGCTGAATCCTTATGTTGACTTAGTATTGCTGTTAAAACTCAAAATCGTGCTTAAACTTATAGCACATTTTTCTCTCAAAAAACAGTCAAATAAGTTGCAGAAATTGTATTGTAAATTGATTTACGGGATTTGCTGTTTGTACACATTCAATGTAGCTTACACAATTAGTGTCAGCAGACAGCAGAGACCCGTTTTGTAAATAATCTATAATCTTTTTGATAATTATTGAACTTATCAAGAAAACAATTTTTTTGTTTCTACTGACCTTTGCCTAAAAACAAAAGTTTGATACATTTAGATAAGTAATAGTCATGATAATTTTCAGTCACAAATCCAAAATAAACAAATTAAAAGGTTTATAACCTTCAGCTGACAGTATTGAATTTATATATATAATTATATTATGTAGTTTTTATAAATAATAAATATAAAATAATTAATTCATGATCAAATCAGTATTTTACTTCCGTTTAATAAATTACCAGCCAAATTTATTGGCACTAATTGTTATTTAGTTAATATTATTAATTTGGGTCCCCATGAAGTATTTATGGTATTTCCTATCAAAGAAAAATCATAAAATGCCGGTAAATAACTATCGGTATTGGATCAGTATTATCGGTGATGACATAATACCTCCGAAAGATAGCGAAAGTGTTCGAGGAAAAGTTGCGTAAGAAATCAAGTAGTATAAATATAATAAAAGACACGTTAATGATATTTTTGGTGACTTACCGCTGAAATTTATGAAAACAATACTAGGTCAAGTTTGTTAGATATTTACAAACGCTAATAGTACTGCCAGGTGTGGTGGTTCACAGATTGGTAAGACATGTAAATTTTTAATTTAATTTATATTTACATATAAAATATGTTATACTTCTACAGCGTAAGTTCCGCCCGGTCGCTCTTCCCGAGATATCACCAATTTATTCCCCACATGAATTGGGAGCGTTGACATGATTTCTGGATGGAGCCGTACCGCTGAACCTTAAAATGCCGTGTCTTCTAAATTGCAATATCCCACCATGAGCGGTATATCTAACAAAAAGTGTAGTGGTAGTTATACTTAAGACTCATGTAATTCTAAATCTACTAGTAAAAGATATATTTTTACATAAAATATAGACACCGACAATATTTACGTCGAAATCGAATCGCTATGGAAGTTAGAAGAAGCCGTTTGCAAGCAAAATTGCCTGTGGAGGAATATTTAAGAATCTGCTGTTTGGTCGAAATTTTGAAAATATACTTACGAAGGAACACGTTCTCAAAACTATGCTTAGGTCATAGACTTTACAGAACTCAACATTACTTATAATGGCAAGTTTAATCCTGCGTGAGCTACTGGCTCACTGTTAATTAGTCTGGTAGTTTTTTGCCATTCTTAAACTAACTCGCTCGCGGTGCCAGCTCTCCAACATAAATAAACCTAAGATTGCACTCTTCATGGTTATTAACAAAGTCTGTGCTCTTTTTCAGCGCTTTTATTACTTTAGAATTTCTATTATAAAATGAGTTACAATTAAAAAATTAAAAAATAAAAAATAAACTTATATGTATGTAGCTCAACTGCAAGCAAAAATACATATAGTCGTTTAAACAAAATGGATATATAATTTTTTACAACATACATACATAAGTAACAACCAAGTTGATCAACAATTTCGAAATCAATTTTAGTTTGAAAATATACATGTTACAACTAGAAGCAAGTGTTTACAATTCTCTTAACATCGGCACAGATGTGGATATGTATGCACATATAGATACATATATATATGTATATATAAAATATATATGACAAATATCACAAAAGGTTGCATTCGGTTTTAGATTTTTGTAGAGATTCAATTTATTTACAAATATTATTTGAATAAGCTTACTGTTTATACCAAATTATTACTTAATACTTTACATAGTATATAATATATATATATATATATGTACATGCACAAAATTACATAAAGCTATACAATTAAATTAAATATAACATTTATTAACTTAAAATAATGCACTATATTTTGAGGAGCTAATAATAAAAAGGACCGTTTAATAACTTTGATTTTTATGAAATCTATGCTTGAAACACCGTTATCTCGCCAGCGTTAAGAAAGCCATAGAAAGGCGTGTTTAGTAAAATATTATTTTATAAATATATTTGATCTTCGTTATATGCTATTCGAGTACAGAAGTTATATATATAGTTTGGTCTAAAATTCATTATAATTATTAATATTATTATGATGGGAAATATTTTAGTTCTAGAAATTTAGCTAAGCAGCATGCCATACTTGAACTATTAAAAATTAGCTAACAATTTTTAATTCAGTATTTACAATTTTTTAAATGAGAGCAGCTGTCGCTTTAATACGCCTTTTAACAAAGCCTTTTCACACTATACATACACCTCCTTCGTGCCTTTCGCTGGCTCGGGTGTACGCTTTGCCAAAGTAGAAGGCGCCGATGCGCCACTGGCGCCTATACTCTCTGTCCTACCCTCTACTGAAGTGTCACGTGTCGCCGCTGTGTGTCCATCCGTTACATTACTGCCGACCCGTTGTTCAGCCGAACGCACCGATTCATTGCGCTCTAGTATATATGAGTCTTGCAGATTTAGATTCAAGTTGGCATTAAAACTATTGTTGCGTGAAATGTTATCACCGCCATTCAATGGCTTTATAGTGAGTATGGCATTGTTTGTGGTGGCGACTAAACCACCACCGCCATTGCCATTACCGGACGAACCATAGCCACCGTTGAAATTATGCGGCACATCCAAATTTTCATTGCCGCTAAAGTCGTTGATGGAGCGCATCGATGGCGAGCGTTGTATGGATAGTGAGACTGGAATTGTGGTGATGAGATCGCTGGCATCGAAACCACTGGCGGTGGTGGTGATAGTTGGCATTTGCGAGGCACCGATTGGTACGATATTCAGTGTGCCAGCGGGCATTGAGTCCGCCGCGCTGGTGGTCATTGTGAAGGGGAAAGAGAGTGTGGTGATATTTGTGGTGACGGGCGCAGTTGCTGTGGTAAGTAAATAGAAAATATACATAAGTTTGCGTTGTAAAGAGAGAAAGAGAGAACGAGTAAATAACTTCCAATAATAATTTGCAAGTACTCACGCGAGGCAACGCCAAAGTTCATGTCCTTCAAATTGGCTGGCAGCACAGCTTGTGCCAAAGCCGTTGTTGTCGGATGTCCTGGAATCAAAGTATTATTGGAAGATGAGCTATCCATCTCTTTAATGGGCGATAATAATAGTGTGCCCAAAACAGGTCCATCCTGATTGTTGGTGCTCGTGTAGGGATACATGGTGGTTTGAGTGCTCAACTGTGGTGTCATAATAACGGTGTTCGTGCCTATGGGTGCATTCAAATTTTGAATTGGTGCTGCAACAAAATTAGTCCAATCAATAAACTTACCATTCAAATCTTTTTCGCCCAACTCTTTGGAAGCGTCAGGCGTGGGTATGCGTGGTCGTGTCTTGGGTACATTGACATTGAGACCATTCAGCTTTGAGTCTGTTTAGTGTTGTAATATTTGTTAATGAGTGTGTACGAGTGTGTGTTATTGGAGAAAAAGTGTAGATTCAAAAGTAGAAAGTTATGTAAAAGTTTATCGATAAAAAATGAAGAAATAAAAGATGAAAGCGGTTAGCCAATAAATTCCAAAGTATTATTAGTTAGTTTGAAATTATGCTAGATATATACACCTTTTAGCTTATTGTCTATAAATGATGAAGATGGGGATTTTTAATATGCTTGGTATGGTATGTGTCTTGGCTGCCCCGAAATGTAGGCAACATTGGAGTTATACAAGTTTAGTACTTGAATTGAATATAATTATGAAACATATATGTAATATATGAAAAGAAAAGGTATGTTAGGTAGGTAACGCGGTCAAAGAAAGTACGGCTTGAGAAAACTAGTTAGATATTACGAATGATCTGAATATTGACAATGAACTTTTTCTGCCATCTTATACCATATACTTAGGTAGTATTTATAATGCTTACATTATAAACTCCCAACTTACTCTGTTTAATGAATTGCTTCTGGGCGCGTTGCGACTTGCGATTCACAAACTTGCCATAAAAACTCGGCTTCGATTGTATTTGCGCTGTTTGACCTTGTTGTTGTTGCTGAGTTTGTTGCTGTTGCTGTAATATGTTAACCGGTATGCCGGACTCAGGACTGGAGTAAACCGAATTGAGACGATTCCGATTAAAGGCCATACCACTCGATGAATAAGCTGTCGATTGGCTACGTATAGAACCCATACGTGAGAGTTGCCGTACAAGCCAATTATTATTTTTACGCCGTTCCACCATTGGTGTATCAACGCTCTCCTGTATAAGGTAAATATTATAATTGAAGTTTAAAACAAAGGTCTATGTTTAACATACATAGTCAGCATAAACATCATCGACAAGTCCACGTTTTCCACCACCCGGCACTATATTTGCATACATGGCATCCTCTTTTTTCACTTTATAATTTTCCGCCGAACCTTTGGGCTCCTCACGTCGATAATGCTCAGAGGCGACGGTATATGGCAACTCCTTGGGCACCACGCACTCCCAATATTGGTCTCGCAACAATTCCGGATGCTCCTCATGCATCTCATCGACGATCAAGTAGGCCGCCTAGAGTAAATAAAAGTTTACTTATTTTGAGAGCAATGTTTCGTACTATTTTGAAAACGTATTGAAAAACTCAAATATTTGTATATATTATTATAACCAATTCTCAAAAGTGGTTTTTATTTATGATAATTTCAAACAATCATGTTTCTTTATGAGGTTATGCCAAATTTGATTTAAGTATTTTTATTGATATTATTAGATTTATGTTTATTGTTAGTGTATCAGTGCAAAATCTTGATAAGATTTGATAAGCCTCAAACAAAAGCAATATTTTTTGTATCGTGGAAAAACTAAACGAACTAAGTAAGTATGTATTTCTATGTTATCGTTTCTTGAAGTGACTTTTTTTATACGTTTTAGTATATTTAATTTTAGCGGTTGCTCAGACAATTATGTTATTGTGAAAGTTCGGTCAAAACGGTGACTCTATTTATCAGCAGAAGTTATTTAGAAGAAGTTATTTATTTTTCATTATTTCAAGATAATACTAAACTAATTATTACTGAACACCGTTTACTTTTCAAACTATATAAATATTCAAGCTGAAACTTTATGCAATTTATTTTAATCATGCAAAGAATTTTTTTTCAGACATATGGTTTTCAAGAAGAAATTAAACGCATATAATTTAATGTTATAGCCAAGAACTTAGCTTTATTATAAAGACAAGGGTTTGCAATTATGTTTCAAAGATGATTTCGGACAAGTGATCGTCGGCGCAATTTTCAAACACTCTTTGCAACTATTGGGGTGTAAAGTGCGTTGAATATTCTCTGCCAAGTCATCAATCGTCTCGACTTCACATAACCCTACCAAAAATTTTCCAGCGGTGTTCAATCGCACGAGTTTGAGGGCCACGTCACAGACTCACGATGCGCTCACCAAAATTTCTTTCAATAAATTGATTATTTCCTTGGCTTTATGACATTTAACAACGTTTTGTTGAAACCAAAGGTCGTCCACATCAACATCCTCCAATCAGGCAAGACAAAGCCATTAATTATGGCTCTTCAGCGTTCGCCATTGACTGTAAAATTATGACCGGCCTCATTTTTGAAGAAATACTGACCAATGATTTCTTCTCATCCCAACAATGGCTTGTGGATTATCAGTACTTCAAATCCGACAAGTTTGTTCATTATTGTACCCATTCAATCAAAAGTGAGCTTCATTGCTAAAATAAAATTTTCTTGTGAAAATCGGGATCTCGTTTTGATAGTAAATTTGCACGATTTGTATATATTGTTCCGCAGTACGTCTATTCATTATGAGATGACAAACCAAACTGAGCATAAATTAAGTAACAGTGGTCGAAAAGACCAACTTCTATAAAAGTATTGCGTCATTGAAAACCACACGTTTGATAAAACACCCTTTATGTAGGGTTTCAGAAATGGTTTGCAAAGATAGTAGGTTTGCAAGAGAGTAGCATTTACTTATTTTAGAACATATTTAACAAAGTTTTATGTATATGCAGAGGCTCAGCTTGGCATTTTAGAATTTGTATATAAATATTTTTCTTCGTACCATCTGTGCCAAATTTGTTGTTTATGTTGGTATCTCAGTATATGAATAAAAATATCAAATTTAAAAAAATTTTGTGACCCATTCCTTATCTCTCACCTGTCATTCTATTCGTGATAAAAGCTCAACATGAAATGTTAATTTATATGTTTAAATCCGTTTCTATATTTATAAGATAACGTAAATATAAGTTGCTTAATGTCTGTTATTGGTGAAGCAAAAACCTTCTTTAGAATTATGAATAAAGCTTGGCAAAAAATAATAATACAATCTGTATACTCAACAGATATAAACTAATCATTTGAAAATCGAAATAAAACTTAGTAAAACATTATGCTTGTCATATGGCAATACTGTTTCAAAATTGGATCGATCAGAAATGATGTTAATATTTTCGCTAATTTTATACTAAATTGGGTGAGAATGTTTCACTTGACATAGTTAAGGTTTCAATTCAAAATTAATTTTCAAGTAATTTTTTTTTATCTTATTACTATTTGTAGGGCAAGTAGTTGTTTGCTAACACCTGTTCAAGCAAGTTGCAAGAATAATATTTGAAATGGTGCCACTTTAGATAATTAAGAGCATTACCCCACCTATAGTACATACTGAGGGGTAAAGAGACTGGAAATAACAATTCACCATATCTATACTAATATTATAAATGCGAAAGTCCGTTTGTTTGTTAAGCTTTCACGCAAAAACTACTTAACAGATCATCATGAAATTTTGTACATATACTCTTAGAGGTGTCAGAATGAACATAGGATACTTTTTATTACAAAATTTGTAAATTTTTTACGGATTATTAAAAAAATTATTTTGGAAGATTATATATGTTTGGAAAATAAATTTGAAAATTTTGAAATTGAAAAAAACAAGTTTGGCAGAAATGATTGTTTGTCGAAAAAATTAAAAATTAAAGAAAACATAAATGTATAAAAAACGTAAATCAGAGAAATAACACAAATATTATTAGTTACTCTTATTAAATATAAAAATGTATAAAAAACGTAAATCAGAGAAATAACACAAATATTATTAGTTACTCTTATTAAATATAAAAATGCCTCGAAAGCGGAAATCGGCGCTGTCAAGAAATTCTACGCCGGTGCGTAAGGCTAAAGTTACACGAAATAAAGAATGTGAAGTTCAAGCAGAGCTGAGAAGGCAACAGCAAGCAGATCGACAACGTGTTTTGAGAGCAGCTGAAACTTCTCATCAGGCACGAGTACGTTCGAAAAGACAAGCTTAGCAGCAGGAAGCTAGAAGAGCAACGGAAACGCAAGAACAATTGCAGGCAAGAAGAATTAATGATGCAGAAGTAAGAACCACGCGTCGTCGTAATTTCATAACTAAGAATTGGAATATATATAAAATATATTCTTTATATGGATCCATATCTACTATAATGATATCAGTTATTTATTTGATGGATTCGATGCGAGCGAAGCCGCGGGTAAAATCTAGTATTATATATATCCTAGTGGGTCAAAATAAAAACGAATATTTTTGTTTCGCTTTTTACTCTTTTTTTGACCCACTCTATATGTATATTTGCACTAGAGTTTTCTGAAATCTCTCTTTTGCTTTCAAGTTTAAAACCGCTACTTTACTATTTAGCCAAGGACCACTGTACTTTCTTATGAACACCTTGCCGTAAAAGTAGCAAACACTTTCGAGCCAAAAACGTGCACTTACTAAAAAGGGCATCTATAATAGAAACAAAATACAAGCGGCCAATTAGAAAAAAGTGCAAATGCATATACAATTTAAAGTAAAAGTGAAAATAAGCACTCAATTAAATTATTTGCTTTATTTCCTTTTGGCGCTACATAATTTATGCAACACGAGTAGTAAGTATATATATGTGTAAGTATGTATACGTATGTATATACTTGGGTATATATACATGAATACTGGTGCTTACAGTACATTTTGATGTATAGTTAACAACTTCAATTCCGCAGCGCGTGTGCATTAACCCATATGTTATGCTTTTACCCCACTTATTATGTAACAACACTCGTCCAGTACTCAAAACTGCCGACAAGCACACTGCCAGCAAGAGTGAGAGTGCGCCACTTGGTGGCTGAGCAGCGTACCACCAACACGAACCAAGCACATTCGTTTCTTTAAGCGACGGGTGGGCGCACACTTGACGAAATCGGGCAACAAGCAAATCTTACGCCTTTCGAAAAAAAATTATGTACTCGTCGGAAACGTTATAACTTGTCAGCATTCCTTCGAAAATAATTACACTTATTATTATTTGTGTAGCAGAGTTTTGTGAAGAAATCAACGACTTCTACTCCACTGTGCCTAAGATTAGGAATATCAACTACCATGTGTACTATATATTTATATATGTATGTATATAATATTTTTTACATACAAGTTTTGTATATTATATACTTTATTATTTCTTGTGAACTTCGATGATTTATTTTGTTGTTGTTTTTTTTTGCTTTAGTTGAAAAATCGTGAAATTGTCACGTTACGTTGGAAAAATTTATTGAATTGAATTAAATGATTAACGTGTGTGTCGGTTCCCAATTCAGAGTGTTTAGTAGAAATCAAGCATCTCTTGAGATATCGTATAACCGAAAGGTGTTGGAAGAGGGAATAGGTGATGCTTACGATGGGAATAAAAACAATTTCCGCAGCAAAATGTTCTCCAGAAATGCCAAACGAAGTGAACATATCCTTCAAAGTTGTAAAAAAAAACACTGCGGCCTATAATCATTGTTTTCGAAAAATGTACTGAATTAAGAGAACTATTCAACGAAGGGCTAGGGATTATTGAGGACTCTGTAGGCGAAAAGATGAAGCTATAATATAGTTAGCTGTGATTACTCTCACAGCTTTATATCTCAATAGAAACTTGCCAAACACTAAGGAACGAGCTCTCCATAGATCTCTGAGAAATTTAAAATTAAAGAGTTTGGTTTGTTCAAAAAAAACCACCCTCTAAAACCATAAATATAGTGGCTTATTTTTGACAAGATCACATAATTAAAAGAATCGGAGATTTTTCGTGCATTCTCCAAGAGAAAACTACTGACAGAGTTACAAATAAGAGTTATGACATACAGATTATGACATGTCAGAAAAATATCAAGTTAGCACTCAAAGAAATTAAAAAGTAACAACGTTATGTCATCACAGTTATAAACAGTGACTACGTTAAGTTAACTATTAAAACGGTATTGAAAGTAAGTAAGAAAAAATATAGCAGCTAAAAGGGATAACGTAAGAGCTGAAATCAGATATGACTTCGCGTATTAAATTGACCACAGCACATCAGCTGATCGTTCTAAAACCATTAATATCCGATTAAGTAATACTGTTGACAACTGCAAACTTCACACAATCCAGGGCACATCTACACCTTAATTCAGGTAATCAAATCAAGATTTACTATTATATGCGAGTAAATATGCGTATATAGGTATGTATACAAGTATATACTATTTAAATTTTTATGCAACACGAAAGCAGAAATCAGAATTAATATTTTAATTTCTCTCTTTTTATTTTACAAGGGAAACCAGTTTGAAATAAATGGAAGGCATTGTCAGCGGTCGTACTTAAGCAGCCGTGCGCACTCTCTGTAGATCAGATATTTTTCTTAGCCTCTTTGCAGAGTGCCTTTGCGCGTAGAATCGCACATGAGTTTGTATGTATATCTGCACAAATTTGCTGTTATCGTAGGTATTGACGTGCGCATGCGCTTTTGTCGTCATTCGGATTTTCGCAAATCTTCTCTTGCAAACTTATACAAGCACAAAATTGTACTTTGGACACATGTGCTTTTATATCGAACAGCCATCTGTAAGCATATACAAGTATATTTATATATGTACGCGTACAAAAATAATTTCTCTTACAATGGTGTGGTTCAAAAACCAGTTCACCGCGAAACGTGCCGAAGGCTTTTGTGTATTATTTTGTCTCCTCCATGGGCAAAAGTACGTCGATTCAGTTGATGTTGTTATTATAATTTTTGCACGTGCCCACCACTACTTTTTGAGAAAAAAAACACAACTAAGTGTAATTTTGTATTCACGCATTATTTTCTGTTCGCCAATAATAGCCGGAGAAAAATAGCTTTGATAAAAATAGATGGCTATTCATACACAGATACATCAGGTGATTTTTATGTGAATATGCACATTTGTAAGGGATATACATACTTTGCTTGAAGAATGTCATAACTCAAAGATCAAAAATTTTAATAACGGTTTCATGGATGGAACATAGGCAGACAATTAACATATCTAGGATATCAGCTGCTTTTAAAATGGCTTGTTGACTGCTTTGAACTGCGGTTAACACTAGCTAACTGTTATTTGATAAATAGTTGATTACGCTGCAGGGTAAATTCTGAAAACCAGAAATTACTTCTACCCATAATCATACATCCGAAAACATGTTTTCCGATCAAAAACCTCTCATCATTAATATTTGACAATTAAAGCTGTGATTTTTCTTCTTCTTATAGCTACATTTGGCTCTATTATGAGCTTAGAAAAATTATATGGTTTTTACTTGAATCTCCTTGAACCGCAAAGATGAATTTTTTCTATGTCTGCGTTATTTGTTTGGTATAACCGAGAGTTCTACACATTAATAGCTTAGTGATCATAATTAATTTGCCAGTTTGACAAGGTTAAGCTTTGATCATTTGACAAACTTAAAAATTGTTTTAGAAACATACAAGTACAAGTACAATGAACCAAACATAGGTAAACATACAAATATTAACATAAAACATAAGGCGATTCATTATAAGGGCAAAAATATTATAATATACATTAACTTATTACTTATATAAGTTTATTATTATTTACATTTATGTGCATAAATATTAACTTATATATTATAAATATGTTTCTTCGAAGAATTGCAGCTTAAATATTTGTATCAATTACTATAATTACTCACTTTTATGTGTCGGTCGATGAGCCAATTCAATTCAATATCATCATCATCTTCACCGAATGGATTTATTAAGACTTCAGCGACTTTAAGCCAGCCAACATAAAATACAAACTGTAAAGATAAGAGCGGTAAAACAGATTTTATATTTAGTAATAAGATACATATGTGTATGAAATGAGCCCTTTACTTAAATATTATATACATATATATGCCAGTTGTACATTGCTCAGTAATCAGCCGAGAGAGTAGCGCAATAACTGACAGGATATATGTACAAGTATACACATTAGAGCGGGTTGATTTACAGGGAGCCAAAAACACGAAAAAATCGCGTATGCGGGAAATTTTCTACGGATCATTCTGATCATCTTTGCCTAAGAGAATATGGGTTTCGAGTCAGCGATTTTTTGATTTAAGTTTTTTTCGGGATTAAAAAATTTTTTCGTCATTTTTTGAAATATTCGAAAGTAATTTAAAACATAGTTGCAGTTTGAGAATTGATCATTTGCCGGAATCAACTAGATCGGACAACTTAATCACATATCTCACATACAACCAGTTATTTTACTTTCCGGCTGCCTACCTTTAATTAAAAAGCTAAGAGCTTGTAATTTTGCAGAACTGTTCTCTAGTTAATAAAGACAGTGAAAAAAAAAAAAATCGGACAACTATGTATAACATATATCTTCCATTCAAAAAAACATTAAATAAGTTTTACGTGTATTTTTAAAACAAATAGATTCCGCACTCGCAAAATATATCCCATTTCATGAATTATCGATTTCAATTAAAAATTCGATGAGACAAGAAAAACGTCGTCCGACCTTCTGAATTCGTTGGATGGTCTAGGTGTCATATATATAGTTGTCCGATTTTCTATCATATCAAAACCTATTTTTTCCCCGTATTTAGTTATGATATATAATTTTTGGTTTAATTTTATATTACAATTACTCTATGAGATCAAAATGGGATCTTCAAAAATAATAATTATTTTCTATTTCAAAAATACTGATCCAAATTTGAAATCTTGTAGCATCTGTCATAAAAGTTTGAACGAAAATTAATTGAATAAGAGGAAAGAAAGGTGATGCCTATATTTTTACTTTTTTACGGATTTACAAAATACATATAATTAATATTATTTTTTTTTTTTAAAAAAGATCATTTGTCACAAATTTTCCCTAATTTTTTTTAACACTTAATGTGATGAGGAGGTATAAGAAATATTAGCACAAATTACGAAAAAAACTTCACGTTTTTGCACAAGCAAACACTTATGATTTACCCACACCATTTATTTTGTATTTTGTTAATATGTAAATACATACATACATGCTGGTGCATGTTGGTGAATTTATAGGTAAGCAGTCATATGTCAACATTATGCCAAATATTTATTGAATTTTTAATGAGTGAAAACATATGGCAATAATAGGCACTTGCCATTCCCTCTTAACGCGTCTATATGCATATGTATATTATAATATATCTACATACACATCTACTATATATGCACACTATTATTGTTCGTGTACATGGATTTCATTTATTTAATTACAAGTGTTTTCATGTATTATTTATGTACACAAATATAAATTGGTTTGCTTTATTTCAGTGCCACTCGAAATTAGTAAACTAAATACTCTATACATACATACTTTGTTATATAAGGGCATAATCACTTAGCTGTGCACTTCTGTAAACCACGTGCTGCCATTTCCCCGCTTTTCAAGTGATAATTGAGTGGGTTATTTTCATGCCTAGGTTTTAATGCCTTTACATACAATTATTTTATTAATGCAATTTAGCCTAATTTGTTATTGTTTCGATTGGATGCTTCGGTTTTTGTGGATAATCGTTTGATATAATAAATTCAAATATATGTATTTTTTGTGATTTAGTATTAAGACCTTTGTTCATTATAAACATCAAAAAGTTCATAAGACAAATATATACAATTACCCTTTCGAGGGCCTAAAAACTTACGATTAGCTTAGAATTTTCGAAAATTTTTATACAATTTACTTTATTTAACTTTATGCCACAAACTGAATTTTATTGATATATTGTGTTTTATATAGCAACAGCTCACAAAAACGGAATTATAACAGTGGAAAATTGTTACCACTAACAATATTTGGGCGTATCAATAAAAAGAGTTCTTCTGCTTTGACAGTTCTAGGCAAGAAAATCGGTATAAAAAACATATGTTGAAATACACTCAGAGTTTCTTAAACACTTCACTTTGGTTGAAAAGAGAGGCGCATGAAGGCCAGATCGCACGGCCATTGTGCTCCCGGGTGGCAACCAAATTAAGCCTTAATTAGCAATTTAGTGGATTTGGTAAAAAATCTCTCTTAAGTTCAGGCTCATGCCTAACATTCCGCAGACTGCACTTTTGCAATTTTCGGAGGGTGGGATCTTATGGGTAGGTGTCCAATGTTACTGAGCGCCCTTTTTCCTAGAACTAGGATAATTTTAGTCTGACCACCATCAACACTACTACAAAGTAACTTTGTGGTATGCCCTGAGACCTGAGATGTTCCTCATGAATCCATCGCTTCAAATAACCCTTGAAAAAGCCTAGCTCGTTTGCTTTTTCATTTTCTTGTATTTTTGATGATATTAACCGAGTTGCATACTAAAAGTCTAGTTATTGTCTGCTTGCATAATCTTACGCAAGGAGACTTAGTGTTGGTGCTACGGATAGCTTTAATTTTAGTCATTTAGTTTGAAGCAGCCTTCTTTGTATGGATAACTACAGCAGAAGCCCGCTCATGTTCTGTTCTTGTTTCGCTCTTTGATCCATCAGTGAATATGTAGATTGCGCCGTTGGAACTGTCGATCACAAAACAATTGGTCCAATTTTCTATACTGGGGAATGATAACGGATGTGTTTAATTTCTCGAGTTTATTGACCAACGAGTTTTAAACTAGTCATCAGTTAAAAATATCGACGGCACCGAATATAATATATGAAAACCGAAACTGAAATCGAAACCAAATACTCGCTTAAATTACAGTTCATAGTTTTGACAGTACTTGTTATACATACATGCATGTATGTACGCAATATTTTTGTCTATAAATAGTTCTACTGACGTATACTGTTATATAAACCCATACGAATGCAACCAAAGCTTTGGAAGTTTCAATTTCATTACCGACGCCACAAGTGTAAATAAGCTGACGTACAGTAAATTGTAAAAACCAAAATGCTTATATTTATAACGATTTTAATACGTTATAAAGCAAAAAGAAATAACAAAATACAAATGCTAAAGAATTCACGTATTTACGTCAATAAGCTGATTTATATTCCTGAGCTGCGAACTGGTAATTAAGAAAATTTGGAAACGGTATATGAAAATACAGAATCTCATATTTTAATTATATTTAAAGAGCAAAGATCTACCAGCGCTCTAAAAAGCAATGTATCACCAAATGGGCTCAACTAGAATCTTCAGCTTGTCTAAATTTTTATGCATAAAATACTTTTTGAAAATTTATTTTCCAACTATTCAAAATTTCGTCTTCATACTATCTTTTTCAAACAAAAAACATAACCTCCAGTTGAAAGCTTTTAAAAACAAAAATTTATAACACAAATTACAAATTTTTATAACTCTCACTCACCTGCAATACTGTAAAGAACGGGAAATACAAGTCTGGATCTTTGGTATCGGTCATATTCGGCAGCATTTGTCGCCCGACCAGCGCAGCTATGAAATACGTGTACAGCACCAGTGTCACAACCTATAAGTCGGCAATAAAAGAGGCAATTACTTAATTAAACGGTAGTTGCTTGTACTCGTATTGTTTAATTGCTGGCAATTAACGCTACTTACCTGCGTATACACCAGCGGCACGCACACCGTATCATATCCGATCAGACCACCCAGACGTCGTCGTATATCGGACAATTCCATCAGTATGGTTTGTACAATGTGATCGGATGTTATCAGACCCTCTTTACGTGCCCGATTTATAATATTTGTCGCCCACACCAATGGCATCCAGTACTTGGACATGGGACTTTTGGCATTAAGTGCATCGAATATTTTCGACTCAGACTCGTGCATGAGACCAGCATCCACGAGATGTTGTGTGGTGGGAAAGCGACGCTTCACACGCAATGAAATGCGCTGCAGCGTGATGACGTAGGCAAGCACCATATAACGCATTATATTGCGTCGCATAAGGCGACCCGTCTCATTCTTCTGTGAACATTGTAAGTTGAAATTTTCCGCAATTATTATATATTTACAATATCGCTACTTTTGAATACTTACAGTTGCTCCTCCGGTGGCGTTTGGTATGGCGGCGCTGATAAATAGCGCCAAAGTGTCGGGCCAGGGCAATAATCTATATTGCTCCCACCAACGTTGCACAACCTTATTTACGTAGAAACCCAGCACAAAGGACATGGGTATGCTTTCGCCCTGTTGGCCGAAATATATGCGGACTTTGGTAAAAATTCTAAAAAAGAGCGGAAGTAATTAAGAATGGATTTCATTAGAGAAATTAATTTGTATGTATTGCATTCAGATATGCTTATATACATTAAAAAAAAAAAACGAGAATAATCTAACTAATTATTATGCATATATCGCTGAAAATATATATATATTAATTATCAAAAACGAAAATTTAGGTTTAATTTTTAATAAAATTTAAATAACAGGACAAAATATAAAATTAAGAATTGAGTCGGCTGGATCCATACAAAAGTTTACTCTGTTAAATTTTTTACAAAATCTACACAACAAATATTTTTTCAAGTATTTGGAAGCGAGATATGAATTTTTTTAGGCACTGGACCTTCCTATTACAATTGAGAGCTGATACTTGGAGAGCCGTGCTTAGAGGTGTCTTTTAACCAATTTTTCAGAGTATGAAGCGTAAAAAAATATTAGTTTTTTTACCCACCCTAATATACCGGTATATTATAAGCATTATAAGCACGTTTTTCACATAAATAATATTTCTTTTGGAATAAGTGGAATCTAAGTCGTGACTTACAACTTTGACTAATCTCATAGCAGTACACAACGGAATAACTTCATCTCTACATAATATAAAGTATTTAAACTTATAAACAAATTATTATATTCACTTACAATTGTTGTTGTTCATTTAATACGAATCTATAGACTAAATTAATTGTATAATAAAGACATAAGTAAGCGATCAATTCACGCCACACCAATTTGTAAACGCTGCCACGCCATCTGAAAATATAAGAAAATAGTAAACATGTTGGATTAGAACAGAGAGCTATACTGCGTGAGTAGATGATTTTTCAAATATAAATCAATAAACAAAAATTAATAAAAAATGCATCTATTATCATACTTTTATACCAAACCGGTTTGGTATAATAAAAACAAAACGCAAACAGTAAATTATTACTTCCAAAGAAGATAAACACTTATGTACATATTTATTCAAAATTTATTTATAGGATAACAACCTGAAGCGCTAAATAAATTTCTAGGAGGAGCTCAGCACGTTCAAGCGCCGCAGCCAAGGTGTAAGCGCCATGTTATTATCAGTATACTAATTATATTGTAAGAGTAGCAAACATTTTTAATTTTTTTAATAGCATATAAAAAGAAATTCATTATAACGGTGCAAAAACATTTTTTTCTCAATTTTTTTCGCACTACATAATTGCTGTTTTCACTGCACTGCATTGCCTGACATGCACTTGACTTTGTCCGTCAGTCGTTTGTTATTCTCAAACAGGTTCATCGCGCCATTTATGCGTCGGAAAATTAAGATGCAAATATGTTTCATAATTGCCGTCATAAATTATACCTATGCAATGCACAAACTGTTCGCAGCGTTGCTTCTGCGCAAATGTTTTGACAAGTTAACAAGCAAAGGGGCTGGTTCGGAAAGTCACGCACGCGCGCTTACACACACATACCTTCTATTATATGCATGTTCGTTGGAGATGATCAAAAGTAATAAAAATGTATTTAATTAAGGAAGAAGAAGATTTAGACATTTATTTGCAGTTTTACAACAAATAAAGAAATTATAAATGTTTCTGAACTTCCATAAATACGAGTACTTGTGCAACGTGCAAATATTATTGAAATTGCAAATATTTTTTATGTCTAACAAAGTATTTATTAACTCTTTTCTGCTTGAATGATGAATGAGAATGTTTAATAGATAACGAGTAAATACCACTAGTTAGCACAGCAAAGTGCTTGCATTAAGTTGCGTAAATAAAAATTGTAAATACCGGCTTTTATGTATGTACAAGCGCTTGTCAAAACTTCAACTACGAGACTGGCAACTAAGAAATTATAAATTACGAGTTAGTTGAAATTTTTTTGTATATATAGTGCATACATTCAACTCATAAGTATGTGAATAGTAAATTCAAATTATTAAGAACTTGAACTCTGCAAAACCAAAATTAGGGGGCAGACATAGTGTGCAATTTCGAAATAAATAAAAAAATGTATTCTTGCATATATCAATGGTATACACTAAATATAACATACTAAAAATTTAAATGAATGTTTCAATTATTTTGTGAGTTACAGGCTTCTAAATGGTAGTCGCTCAGTTCCATTAGTTTATCTTTAAACGCGTTTTTCTAAAAACAGTATTTTTCGAATTCGCTGCAGTGGTTACTCGAAGACAAATGCTCCGATCATAAAATGTGCTCTACACGCTCTGTTTATAAGTAGTTCTCTATACACTGACCTACCAGTTTTTTTGATCTGATCAAAATTCGAATTTTGAAAGGATATTTTGTATTCGATTTTTTTACCTTAGGTCATTTTACGGATAATATCTTCCAGTAGACATTTTTTTTGGTCGGAGATCGCGTCTAACTTAAAAAATATTAAATTTTGTTTTTTGTGAACGTGATGTGCCCTTGATCATATATTGTTTTGGGAAAAGTTGCTCT
Source organism: Bactrocera oleae (assembly GCF_042242935.1). Classification (NCBI taxonomy): domain Eukaryota; kingdom Metazoa; phylum Arthropoda; class Insecta; order Diptera; family Tephritidae; genus Bactrocera; species Bactrocera oleae. Next base: position 69,449,026 of record NC_091540.1, on the reverse strand, counting down.
CTATCATACTATATTATGATATATATGCTCGTACATAAATTTTCCAACAAGCACAGAGAAAGAAGGAGACGAAACAGATTTAAAACATAACTTAAACTTCAAAATACATATATATCAAGTATTGAATCTGTTGTCTCAAATCAATGAAAACGATGATTGAGACGTAATTGCCGATACTGAGGCCTATTTTGTAATAAAACAGAAATCATACTAAGTAAATAAAAACGAAAGATTTAAAAATCATTATAATCAGTGTACGGCACTTAGTGAAATATTTTTGTAGATTCTCGCTTCAATATATTTATTATATTTCCTAAAAAGTACTCTTTAAATAATAATTTTTCAACTTCAAAGGCTAAAACATTGCTTTTCATAAAAAAACCCAACGTGTTTTGAAAATAAATGAAATAAACGCTCTGGAACATTGTTCGGTAGTTGTCGTCCGAATCCAGCTATTAACAGAATTCTTAGCATCATACAGCCATAGACATTAGACCAAGTAAAAAACAACAAAATTTCATAATAAACTGCTGAGTACATGTAATTGTTTATATACATATACAGATGCATGTATATGGTGATAATGCGCCACTTTGACACACCAGCTTACGTTATATACATATACTCGTTTGTATGTACTTATATACATATATGTAAGTACCATAATTACATTTATTGGCAGCGGCTTTGTTATTTTCAGCTTGACTGCCATTTCGGCTTCGTGACACGTGCTTTATCGCCAAATAAGAAATAAAGCCGCAAAACTCGAATAAAAATTGTTTTTAATTTTAATTCAGGGAATTGAAATTTGACGGCCAGTAAATTGATTGATTTTGTTTTTTCACATTATTTACATATTTGAAAGCTTTTGCTAGTTTCATAAAATATTTATTAACCAACCAATTTTTTAGGCGGTTTGTCATTCAAAAAGTTCACCAGCAACTAAATGACCTCGCAAGCAATTTTTGCACTTCCCGTAGTTTATGCATTCGTACATATTATTACCATATTATACATATATCATATACATATGTATATCTAAATATGTTAGAAGTTTAAAAAATTGAGTATTTGCAAATATCTGAAAGTTTTCGTAATATTGAAAAGCTTTTTCCAACTCTAATATCCGCATGACTCATTTCAAATGCTTGAGTAGTGTCTCTAAACTAGTTCGATTTATAAAAAAGAACGTTCGTTGAGTTATTCACTTAAGCTTCGAAGCCTGTATCTTCGTAAGATCAGGGGAAGGTTTTAGGTCAAAACTTTTATTTCGGTTAAGTGTACTTCAACCGAGATTCTGCAATTAATTTAGGTTGGCAAAAGCATATCATTTTTAAATTGAAGGTGGATTGTTATTGCTGGCAGTCCCTCTCTCTCTCTCTCTCCCTTTGAAGTACCTTCAACCACATGCTGCTGGGGCACATCTCGACGTAGTAAATTAGAAGAAGTTCTGAATATGACGAGATCTTAGCGCTGAGATCTACGACTCTTAATTGACAACGCCATTTACATATGTGTATTATAGGGAAGTAAAAGGGCCATAGCTGGTAATTCGTAATAATAAAAAATTATTATTAATTATATATATTATATATACTTGTATGTCTTTCAAGTGAAATAATTAGACGTACTTTGCTTATGTGTCTGCTGAAACGAGTCAATTAACAAGAATAATAACCCTACAAACAGACTACATATATAAAGATAAATGTATAATTTTGTGTAATTTTTTAACTTCACACATTACTTCATATATATAACCATAAATACGAATTCAATTGTGGCTGTGAGCTTGCTATATTTCATGGTTCTCAATTTCGATTTCATAATCTGATTATTTTCTCAGTCTGATAATTTACTTGTTATGATACAATATTGAAGTTCACACAAAGTAATAAGTAGCTTAATTGGAAAGAATATAAAAATTAAATATTAATATATATTTATAAGATTGACAGAAATAAGTTTGAATGCGAAATTACTTATATACTACACGGTTTTTCAAATAAGTGCGAAAATATTGTTATAATAAAAAGTTATTTTCTATATATGTATATAACACTGTCTGAAATTTTATTCACACATACGTTTTAATACAGAAATTCTATTGTAGCTACTCGTATATTCATGTTGAACGAAATTTAGATTTTTTCTAAAATAATATTGATTGGCTGGCAAAATTGTGAGAGAATAAATTTTCCATTCACATCAATATCAATTAGTCAATGTTACAACATTGTTGTATGGCTTTGTAGTTTTATAAGTAAGTAATTAAAATTCTTTCATGTGATTTTTTACAATACTCACTATATAGGTATATGTATTATATATAATATGAGTAAACTGCCAGATTGCAAATGAAAATATTTTCATTAAAAATTTTATAATTTATTTACATCACATAATATTATTGTACGAGTATATGCTTCCATAACTCACATTTTAACACGTTTTTTGCGATTTTTTAGTTGTTTCGTAAGGAATATATTTTATTACAAAATTCTTATATATAAATACTTTAGCTTTATTTACAATATAATTTTTAAAGAAAAACATTCGAAAAAATTTCAAAAAAAAGATCGAATTGAAAATTTTTTGGTATTTATATGAAAAATATATTTTCGCACTATTCAAATTTAAATATTTATTAATCATTAGTAATCACTACATCATCCCACTTTGTTGCGTACATCTTCAGCTGACAACTCAAAGCTAACTTCAAAAAAAGTTTGTGCAACAAATTTAATATGGTTGTGCTGCAAACATCTTTGACAGGTTTTGGGCCGAGTTTATTGCTAGCCCATAATGGCTGATCTATATTTATAAGTTCAATATGGCTTGTGTAGTCACACGCCAACCCACTCGGGCACTACCATCACATTTTAATCACACATCCACATGACACTTTTGTTTACAAGCGTATTCTTTCTAAAATTTCCAGGGAAATGAGAGCTTAAATAAATATACATATACTTGTATATCTATATACCATATATGTATGCATACACATGACACACAAAAATTTAGTAAGATTATATAACGTACAAAACCATAATATTTGTACACAATTGCTTTTGTGAAATGTCAACAAAACCCAAAAAAAATCACCTATTGTAGTTTCGTTTGTGATGAGTCATAGTAGTTATGAAGTAATATATAGGTACAAATAAATTTTAACAAGCGACATGGTCGTAGATGATAACAAAGTTTATGAAATAGTATCTACTCAAAAGCGAGTAATAATTAATATTGCAAAGTAGATAATCCATTGAGTCCTTAAGATTGAGCACTTCTTTTCGAAAAATGCTTCAGCCTAATAAAAGTCTTCCTACCAAAACATCGACAGCAAATCAATGTGTCACCGGGTGCTCGGGGTCAAATGCCATGTATTACCAAATCCAATAAATTATTATTGATTTAATTACGGTTTATATACATATTTTTTGAAGATAGCCCTCATCTTTACTCGATACCCTTTTTACGAAAATCAAACTATTTTAATTAATTTTTTTCCCCATAAGTTTCTTTTCTTCAGCTTTTGAACGGGATAGAGATGAATATATATCTCATCGCTGAAGGAAAGCAAATTCCCAAATTTCTTGATATCTAGAATTAACTCAGTTTTGCTCGTATTAATTCCACTACTAGTGACCAAGTTATTCAACAGATTGATATAACCATCATCTTGCTCTTGACGGTCGCTTCTCTATGAAAATAAATAGACAACAACATTTGGTTTACTACCATAATATATGGTACAATAGCAGAGTAACAACCCCACCCGAGATCCCCTGTTGACCTTGTGTTATGGTAATGTACTACCGTTATCTGCTATGACGCTGTCGAAAAAATAATATACTATATTGGAAGTTTAAAATTTAGCTCGAACCATTTTCCTGTAAATGCCTGTGTAAATACTTGTTAAATTCAATAAATAAAATAAAATCAAATAAATAAATTATAAACATATGAGATATAATTTTTCATACTCACTTCCATAGAATGCGCCAGAAGCAGCCAAAGTTACTGCCATTCGGCACTTCACCGGCATATGACACGGTCATATTTTAGCTTAGGAAAATTAAGAGGAATACTTCAGATGGATACAGCAGACGGCTGCAGTCAGGAACCAACGTAAGCGATAAAAGATTAAGCAGTCACTTGACACTGCAGGCAAGCAATGTGATCAAGCAGTTGAACTGTCAGCGCAAGCGCAAAACTGCTGCAATAATATTGTCAACAACAACAGTGATCGCTCAATAACAACGAAGCGCGTATTTGTCGTTTATTTTCCTAGCGGTAAATGCTTCACTAATAGCTGGCTTATGTCAAGCATACTCGCATGGCGAGCGTTCGTCACCGACACCATCAATGCCGAACAGGTGAATTACACCCTTCACGTGACGCCCGCAGCCACTATATGCACACACCTAGCATGCGCGTTGCATTGCGGTTTCGTATTGAAAAACGAAATTTTCTACGAGTGTCTCGTTCGCGCGTTGTATGCTCTACGGCCGATGGCTTACTGACGCCTCATTATCGAAATTCCGACACGTCTGCGTTGCGAGTCGAGAGTTTCGGTTGTTTTATTGCGTTTTATTTACTTCAATTTCTACAGTTTCACGTTGGCATTAATGTGCATCATATTTGTGCAGTATGTACGTAATACGAAGTGTGGTATATGTACGCGTATGTATGCTTATATTGAGGTGCGCAGGTGTAATGTGGTCAGCAAGTATATGTGTTTTGATGCGATGGCGTTTTGCTTGATTTTTGGATTTATTTGTTTTGACGTTTTTGGCATATGTTTTCTTCTTTTTGAATAATTTTGCAATTTTTTACTGTTATCTACGGTTTGTGCTGGTTTTCGACATTGATAATTTTAATTTTTACACTAACTTTTTTGTTAAAAATATTTATGTTTACCGCAAGCACTTATGGAGACTTATTATAATGAACTGCACTGTATTTATAAAAAAATAGCAATATTGTAATTAATTTTTTTTCGGCTTTTATTCAAAGTCATTACATTTTAGATTTTTTGGTAAAATTTTTTTAAATTATTTTTTTCACTTTTTTATTTTATTTCTGCTAATGCAAATTCTTTTTTGCTTAAATTTTATACACGCAAATTTAATTATCACTAAAAACACAAGAAACAAACTCATACATTAGTCCACCTTTGGCCTTTTCATTGCATATTAGTTTATAGATGTATGTACGTATGTATGTACGGCGTAGTATTAACGCTGTTTGTTTAGCATTCCACATTTGGTTAAGAAGTTCTGAAATGAGAAAAAAAAAATTTGTAATTATAGATAATTATATTATATTTACATTTAAGAAACATATTAAATAAGTTTTACATTCACTCAAGGATATATGTATAAACAGAAACGAGTTTTATGTTTTCCAAAACAAGAAGTTAAAGCTATAAAAATACTAAATAAGATAACAAATATTTAAATAATATATGTGTATATATGTATGGTATAAACAAAATAATTTGATTTGTTGCTGTTTATACAAAACATTTAAAACTCAGTTAATTTTATTAGGAATTCCAAGCTTCAATAATAAATTTAACCAAGCTAAGATTGAAGCAGCGCTACAAATACAGCTACATAAACATTAGGCTCTCCGCTAATTTCTAAGTTGATTTTTACCGACGTCCTCTGAGTCTTCAGTTTTTGCCCTAGAAAAAATTATCCAACATAAACAAGCTCTTTATTTTTAATAAAGGTCGTCCAGATCAACATCCTCCAATGCAGACACAAAAAAATCATTAATCATGGCTTTTTAGCGTTCGTCATTGAGTGTAAAATTATGGACTGCTTCAGTTTTGAAGAAATATGGAGCAGTAATTCTCTCTACCCAGAGAGAACACCAAACAATGACTTTTGGGGATATAACGGCGTCTCAACAATGGCTTGTGTATTATTATCTCTCTAAATGTGAAAATTTTGTTTATGAACGTACCCATTCAACCAGAAGTGAGCTTCATTGTCAGAATTTTCTTTTGAAAATCGGAACCGGTGGCCATCTCGTTTTGGCTTCAATTTGCTAGAATTACCGACTCTGCTGGACGATTATGTCGACGTAATATTGGATGCAGGGCGCCGTAAAGCGCGAACCGAGCCATTTTTGTGGTAACAAATTTGCATGATTTGCAAATGTTATTCTGTAGTAAGTCTGTTCATTATAAAATGGCAAACTAAACTGAGTAAAAATCAAGTAACCGTTGTCTAAAAGACCGACACCGAAAAAAATATTGCCCTTAATTTATTGTAGGTGGACGTAAACCTCCGCCGAAATTGGAGATTCCCTCGTTGCTTTTATTTAATTTGAAAGTATTTTCTGATATAAAATGTTGATTTCTGTGGTAATTTTAGCGATGGCTAATAGTTTATTAAATTTCTATTTTTATTACAACGCCGCTAGTAATAAATTAAGGGAATGTAAATATTAATTAGTTTTGGGTGTGAGCAGGTGTTTTCACAGTAGTAGTTAAAGTACACAAAATTCATAAAAATAATTACTATATTTTTGCTTTTAACTAACGCTTTTGTCAAAAATCTTCGCTATTACGTAAGCAAATGTAATTTTTAAATCCATTAGTTATAGTTTATGACGAATAATAAATCCAGAAAATAAATTCTAATGACTATATTTATTTTCGTAAATGAACTCAAAGCGCCAGCTCTGCGCCTTTACTCAAAAGCGTTAGCTAGTTGCGCTACTGAGCAGCAAAAGCCGCCCAGAATAGTCGCTTATTGCTGCCACTTTTGCACTTTACAAAAAATTAAGTCGTAATAATTTCGAAAACAAATTGTGATTTCAAGTTAAAATCTTTTAACACATCTATATATCAGTGTTAATTTATTTATTTATTTTTTGTTTTAACACAGACGCCAAGCGTATTTGTTGTAATAACGTGAGTAAACACATTGAGGCTGTACTAAAGTTTATAAGTTTGTTGCGCGTCAAATCTTCGTGCCACTTCACGATTTTCTATTTAAATTTCAATTAGCCGCTTGACAATTGCATTTTGTATAATTTGAAAAGTAATAATAGAGTTACATATGCAAAGCAAAATTTTTTATATTAAATTAAAATAACATATCGTTATTAGTGAAGTGAGGTTCGTGAACGACGAAGATATTGTTCGTGCATTTCTGTTCGCTAAAAATAAATAAGTTAGTAATTTCATGTCTAACGCACTTTACGAAATTGCTGACGCACTTTACGATATAACTGTTGTTTGACAAATCAATACCGTTACAATAGGTATATGGTCAGCACTTTGGGTAATATTAATTTTTGATATTTTCTACTCAAATTGTGAAATTCTTTGTGTTTTTGGAGTTGCTCGTTAAAGAAATCTATTCAACACTGAGCGAAAGGAGCGGGTTTTGAACCCTAAAATAGTTAATAAAATTATTAAATTATATTTAAGTATATAACGTGTTGTCTCTGCTGCTCACTGCTCCTAAATATTATAATGTTATATGAGTTTTAGGTTTTAAAATTATATTAGGGAGGGTCCAAATTTTACATTTGTTAGAAACTAATACGTAAATATTTCTATAAATAGAACGACCTCACTGACTGAATGACATATAAAGATCCGCATAATTTATACCATATTTGTAGCAGCTTATGTTAGATGAAGTTTAAAACGAACAAATTTACTCGGGAGAGCCAAAGTCTCACCTACGTTAAAATTTTTCGTAGAAATCACCGAGTATGTTGTAACGTGTCTCCAAAAAAAATTTCTAGCTTATTCAGCGAAACTCTTTTTTATCGAAAGTTCGTAAGCAGTGAGCGACGAGGTTGAAAAACATTTCCACCTGAACTTGTTGCATATTACCAAAAAGTGGAAGCTTCCAGCATTCAAATTATCGGATGAATATTATGAACTCCCTTCACAACTCGTAAAAAAAATATATAAAAATCGACACATTTGGAGAAATTATGAAATGAATGCTTTTTTTCGGTTAGTGTAAGTTAAGCTTTATATTAAAAACTCTCGAATATACTCCAAGCGCCTAGTTTTCACGCCGTTGTGCCTAACTACTTATTTATGTGGAAACGTGAGGCGAGGAACATGTTGTGAACAATAGTCGCTAGAAAAATTGTTTTAAATTTAAATAAATACATTTGTTTGTATGCAAACGGTGGCATCGCTTGCTGGCGTTAATTACATGACAGCCGATACAATCTTTTTGTTTTATTAACATGCACACACACAGATATCCACGAGTATCTATCAGACTTAATGCATGAGCACATCTTTAATATGTGTAAGTTTATGTGTGGTAGATTTCAATTGGATTGCAAGAATCGCTTAAATGTTTTGCATTCGCATTTCAATGTATTTGTGCACAATTTTGATTACGTCTTTGGTTTGCGCATTTCACCTTGGCGTATATTTGTTGTTGGTTTGTTCGTTTTTAAACGTGCCAACCTGCTGTTAATTATTAGCGAAACCAGCAACTAACAGTAAGTTAAATATACATTTATTACTTCCAAGAACCCTGTTGAAATCAATGCTATCGCCCATTAGTGTGTGTGTGTGTGTATGTGTAAATACAGGCTATTTATGTGTATGTATGTATTGTCATAAATTGTATTTCTCGTTTGCAGACTCTCTGCTGTTTGTGTTGGGTTATTCCCCCGAACAAATATAGCTTTAAAACACCTTTTCGAATTTCCTGAATTTTTTCATGAAATTAATAACATATATGTACATCGTACATACACAGGCATATGCACGTACCAAAGTCACTTCTACACACATCCGCATTTGTTTACATAATTTATTTACTCTTACTACTTACTTCAAAAAATATATAAAAAACGGTAAATAAATAGTAATTTTAAAAAATTACAGTCATTTGCAAAAACCTTGACTCCACTTTGGTTGATCCACTTCAATTGTTTTTTCTTCGTTTGTTATTTTGCTGACGGGTTTTAGTTTATTTTTTTTATTTTTTCTTCTCTCTAGCCGTTGTAGCAAGCCAATTTAACAATTACAGGCAACAAACCTGCGACATAGAAATGTGTGTTTTATTTTAATTAATAAAATAATATTAATTAATTATTAATTATCTCGTTCTATAGATAAAAGGCAACTTTTTTTTTGTATAGAATAGATTGAAATGAGAAAAAAATTAAATTTGCAGTAAATTGAGAGAGAAGTTCAGAGGACGATGCGGAAAATTGGTTAAAATTATAGCGTTAAAGCTGAGACCCCTCGAATCATGAACGTTTTCATAAGTCTACAAATTAAAAATAGAACAAGTAAGGAAGGGCTAAGTTCGGATGTAACCGAACATTTTATACTCTCGCAAAGTCAAATGGTATACTCGTTTGAGATTTCTTTGTGGATTGGCTGATATTTTCGGTAGTCAACTATAGGCACTGGGGTCCACATATTTAGTACTTAGGGGCTTAAACAGTTTTGGTTCGATTTAGACAATTTTTGGTCACAAGGTGGCATACTTTAAACGTATTATTCACGCAAAGTTTTACCCTGATATAATCATTGTTGCTTGATATGCATAGTGGAAAGTGAAAGAATCAGATGGAATTGAAAATGGTGTTATATGGGAAATAGGCGTGGTTGTAGTCCGATTTAGCGCAATATAACATAGAAATATGAAAAGAACGTTATGCACCGAATTTGGTTGAAATCGGTTAAGCAGATCCCAAAATATGGGTTTTCACCTTAAAGTGGGCTGTGCCACGCCCACTGACTAATTTTGAACGCGGTTCCTATAAAGCCAATTTATACCATCCCAGAGATAAAATTTAATGTCTCTGGCGTGTTTAGTGCTTGATTTATCGCGCTTTTAGTAGTTTTTAACAGTACCGTTATATGGGGAGTGGGCGGAGTTGCCACCCGATTTCAACTATTTTCACACCGTCAATAGAAGTGCTAAAAACATTTGCTTCTAGTGAATTTTGTTATTATAGCATTAGCGGTTTAGAAGATATGCACATTAAACCTATTAGAGGCGGGACCACGCCCACTTTTTAAAAAAAAGTTTTAACTGCAGATGCCCCTAATGTGGTCCTGTGTACCAAATAACAGTCTTGTATCTTATTGCGGAGCTTAGTTATGGCAATTTATTTGTTTTTGATTAATGGCGTTTTGTGGGCGTGGCAGTGGTTCGATTACGCCCATCTGCAATACCAACCGTCTCACGGTACCAAGTTACAGCTTGCACGGACGGACGGACGGACAGACAAACAGACAGTCACCCGGATTTCAACTCGTCTCTTCATCCTGATCATTTATATATATATAACCCTATATCTAACTCGATTAGTTTTAGGTGATACAAACAACCGTTAGGTGAACAAAACTATTATACTTTGTAGCAACAGGTTGCGAGAGTATAAATATGTCTGAGTGCTGAGTATTGATTTATTGTAAATACGAGGTAATTTTAAAATTTTCAATATTGAAAAGTAAATTTCTGAAAGCAAATATTTTAAAAATTGTGTCAAAACAACTTTTTTCTTTATATCCATCTGATCAAATAAGACCCGGACTGACAAAAACACTTCAATTTCACATGTTTCAATACAAGAATTGATTATCGCCTACAAAATAGGCTTCTAAGCCAATATAAGCGTGCCTAGACTTAATCGAATTTTTCATGCAGTTGTTATTAGTCTCGGTTGGGATGGTCTTCAGTGCCTACAGCGAATTTTATTTTTTCGGTTTCGGCTCATGTTTGGAACGCCATTCGCTATATTGTTCAAATAATAGGCAAGTTATCGATGAATACTTGTGTTCGTGATAAAATAGACTTCCCAAAACACTTCTGCAACATTTTAAACATATCTGTAGCCGTGATTCCATTGAAAGTAAATAAGGTAATTTTCATTGCAAAGTATTTCAAAACTGAAGCTAAAATGCTTCATTTTACGGAAAATATATTAGAAGAAATATTTTTTTATTATATCATTAATAAAATTGTACAATATTTTGTAAAGTGCTGTGTAGGAGGTGTTTTGCAAATACGCCACGCTTTATGACAAGCACTTGCGCATTTTGCATTTAGTATGTTAATGTAATGCTTAGGTATTTATCAAACCATTCTATAAATATTTATAACTGAATCTCTTATTCACGTGTGGTTATTCAAATTTCTTACGCAAAAGACGAAATTCCGGATTTTCTGATGACTATTAAGGTGGCAAGCTTCATATTTATGATGCTTAGATAAATTAAACTAGTTAATGAATAAAAGTAACTGTACAAATTAGATAAGAATATTTTATATAAAAAGATATTGTAACGGTATGCATATATGAATATACTGAGCTGTGCATTATTTGTTTATTTTATTATTTGCTAGCGCTTTTACTTAGCACAATAAAGTGTTAAATGTTTTCACCTAACTATGGCTTCTGTATACAGATCGCGGTATCAATAGCTCTTTGCTTTAATGCATAGAAACATTAGATATTTATAGATGAAAAGATTCTTATCTGAAAACTTTGTATTGAATTTTGTATTCTTACTAAATTCTATTAGATTTTAAATTCTCATAATTGAGATTTTGAGAGAATATACATATGTATATCTGTATGTATTTGAAAATTCCTTCGTTGCCAAGTCAAAAACAAAAATTCTTTCTAGAAGAATTAATGGGTAAAATGTGTGTAATAGTCATTTATTTTAGAAATGAAAATGAAATTTGTTACTTATGTAAATAACAAGAGCTTCATCAAAAAACATTAGCTGTTTCTTCTGCATTCCAAAGTATTTTACAAATCTTACTCAGATCAGTTCGCAATTTTTCGGTAGGTCTCAAGCAGGTATCGGCATTAGAGTTAGTATTTTTGACGAAAGCTCTTCAGCTCTTCCTTCGATTTACCACTTTGCTTATCGTGCTTCGCGTATAAACAATTATTGCTGAAATTTGCTCGTCTTGGTATACTCAAGCCGTCAATTCTTGTTTGGTGTCGAACACGTACTTGTAAATCCATAATTTTACACCTTGATACATACTTGATGTGTTAAAAAATTAATAGGACATTTAAAATCAAAACTTCTCGGGTTTGGCGAGGCCAATTGTTAATTTTTTTTATTGTGTTGATATACATATATCTATATATACTTGGATATGCCTCTGAAGTACGATAAAATTTTCAGCTGTATTTGTTGCTTAGTTTGTCTGTTTTTTTTTCAAGAAACAGAAATTGCCGTTATTTTTTAAACATACTTGGTATATTTTTCATCATACTTAAGTATGTTTAGTCTCTCAGGACCTCCACGAAGTAATTTTAAGGAGTTCTACCGAGTTTATAGAATTGGATAAAAATTCACATCTGTTCTGATACCGGAATCGGCTCTCAAAACTTTTTTTCTTGAAACACTTTAGAGTCGGTGAAGAATCGACTTGAAAGTGCATAGAACCTTCTTAGACATACGAGTATTAATCAGGAAAAGATCGAAGGAATAAGATTTTTAATAATAATATATCTTTCTTTAAGCCACTCTGAGGTGTACATTTTTTTTACAAATAAATAAAAGAACAAACTCAAAAAATCAAATTTTTGACTAACATCTATAAAAAAAATTAGTTCTCTGTGGTTTTTGAATTTGAGATTTCTCTGAATATGCTCTTAATAACACCTCAATACAACATAAGTATATTGTTATCCTCCTGTTTTTATGGTTAATGCGACTCAATAATATTTAAATCGTTTGGGAAAATCCGTTATGATATATTGCTGTTATCGAATTTTTATTAATTAATTCAATTAATAAATTACTCTTTAGGTCAAGCGGTATTGTTAATTATTGTAAGATTTTAAGCTCATTAAAAACAATTACTTCCAATACTGAGGTATAGTTATGTACATACATATGTATGTATCATCAGAAATAATATTTAAATGATTAATCTATCAAATGTGAGCACATCGGTGTTCCCTCAAAAGATTGCTACATTGTTTTCTGAGTACCTTGCACGACCTTCGCGGTTGAATCCGCACCCTTATTAGTAATGTTTTACTAAAGTTTTATTTTTATTTTTATTTTTGTTGTTGTACACTGCAAATGCTTATGTAAATGCTTTTAAAACCGAAGTTTTGCAGTAATGACGTCCTCGCTTGGCTTTTATGTGCGTAATAAAAATCATGAAATTGGAAACTACAAAGGCGAAACAAGTATCGCCTATAACAAGAAGCAAAAAATGTAAAAGTAAGAAAGCGAATACATCGGATGGAAGCTAAAATTAGGTACTTGTTAGAGTATGTATTTTAAATGGATTTCAAAAAGGGAGATTTCATTCCAAAGATGATATTAGATGTGTAGGGAACCAGTTAAACTTTTGTATTAAACAATTTCTCAGATATTAATTAGATATCAACTAAACCTATTAATAGTTGGTAAATAAACGAGTTTTTTTCCAATAACAGTAACCATTCGGCTTTCATTGACAAACTTATTATTATATCTCTACCGTGGAAAGGCTTCTTATAATTAAATCAATCGGCGGTCAAAAAATGTGCATACCACAAATGGGAGCAAACATCTAACGATAAACGTCTTACGACAAAGTTCTGCGGAGCTTAATCGATTGCAGGAAACTTTTCAATCCAAGTTTTTAGATTATATTTGAATTATAAGCCGTCCTATATTTTAATCTCTATTTCATAGCTAATTTTTCTGGCTGTTACTTTTCAGAGCTATCATTTGTATAACATCGTTTTGATGTCTGCGTTAGGTTATAACGGAATAGCAGAGATTTTAGAAATATTTACGATCTAAGTCAATTCCTTATGTTATTGCAAGCCAGCGTAATATAAACTCACCTATAATGAGACTACCCTTGAGCAGTACAATGCGCTCGGGTACAACTACCTAGTTGTTTTATTTGAAAGCGTGATTCATACACAAAAGCTGATCTGTCAGTGAGTGATCGCCAGCAAAAGTTTGCACTTGATTGCGCAGAGTGCAAATAACGTTGCATACATACATATATACATGTGTACATACTCATGCTGTGTGTCATATATAATATTTATGAAAGCATTTGTTTACTACAGACTTAGTCTTGTGTGCAAACATATCAGTTATACTTTCAGCTTTTCGCTCCGGTTGTTAATTTAACGTTTTATCGCAGTTTACCGGTCCAACTTAGTTGAATCTTATATGATTTGTTTACTTAATAAATATTTTAATTCTTAGTATACATAAATAATATATGTGCGAGTATATGTATGTACATATAACAACTTATTTACAGCAATGCAATGAAAATTTATATATATGGTATATACCGGTTATATTCTAACTATACACCCAAGAAGTTGTTTGACATGTGAAGGAAATAGATCTTACGAGTTAGATTATGTTCCACAAAGACGTTTACACTTCGAAGACAAATTTTTAACAATATATACTGGCACCAAGGCTATTATCTAAACAATTATCTATTCTATTAATGATAGAATAATTAATTATTTCTGCGTTATATTAAATTTAAACTTATACTTATCACATATCCAAATGAGATGGTTATCTTTACAACCTAAGGTTGTTTCGGATCGTTATCTTCTAAGATTGCTCATTTCGGTAAGTCTTTATAAAAGTAAATAATAATCTGGGCATATCTAAGAAATGAATTAAAGGTCAATAACATCAGTTGGAATCATCATTGATGTGGAATTTCGCTGACGTTCGCAACTCTTGCAAGAGCAATGCCTTTTCACCATTTTTTTTTTCATTTGCATTCAGGAGGTAAATTCGGCTGTATACGTACGGAGCCTTTCCAACACAACAACTGACAATCTTGTTTCATGATCCACAGGTCCTAAGAAGAAGATGAGGTACGGGCACCGCAGTGCGAGGCAGGAAATATAGTTTTTTGTGGGCTCTGTGGCTTTTCTTTTCAAGTGGCCTGCCAGGAATGACAACATGTCTTCGGTCAGTCACACCTCTTCAAAATTATTTTCTCCCTGTGTAGCTGTAACGAGCTATGCTGAAGCTAATCTTAATGAACCTTCCATTGGGTTAAGGTGTTCATAACGGGTGGGTCACAGTGAGCATGTAGCAGCGGAGGGCAAATGGTAAATGAGGAAAACAAAGTCGGTTGGGGCTTCTTTTATCAATATCAGTGGTTACTACAGGGTTAAGAGACCGTATATAATATGGACATAGTCTTTCTTTACTGTAATTTATCGATACTGTAATATTTCAGAGCATCTGCTGCTAGATTGCGAAACAATCTGTAGACGCAGGAACAAGGCCCTGGGAGTCACATATCCTAACAGAGAGCACATCGCCACACTGAAGCCTAGCACGAGCCTTACATTTATAAAGGTGCAATGCAGTTTAATAGCATTAGTATGGTTAACTTATAATATTACTGATTTGTCCTTAAATAATTGATCTAAGAAATAAATTCAAGCTTCTAAAGATCATAAATATTACTGAAAGCGTAAGCAAATATCCCCTTCTCTTTATATAATATAATTGCTATTAGTCGCATTATAAAACTCCAAGTTTTATGACTATATTGTGCAGCGAATGCATTCTAATATATGTATGTATGTATTTTTTGTGCTACTACATGATGAAAGGGAAATGTTCGAGCGCGAAATTCACGTAAATAAAAATAATGAACAACCATGCACCTAAATTTTTGTAGGAACGAAAAAAACACTAATTAATTTTTTAATTTGCTTATTATACCCTGCACAGGTTACGTTAATATTGTCACGAAGCTTATAGCACCCAGAAGGAAACGTCGAAGACCCTATAAAATATATAAATAAATGATCAGCATGATGAGATGAGTCGATTTAGTCATGTCCGTCTGTCTGTATATATACAAACTAGTCCCTCAGTTTTTAAGCTATCGATTTGAGATTTTACACCTGTCTTTTCTCACTAAAAAGCTGCTCATTTGTCGGAACGGTCGTTATCGGACCACTATAGCATATAACTTTTATACAAACTGAACGATTGGAATCAAGTGCTTCAACGAAAAACTCTTTCATTTGGCGAGGTATCTTCACGAAATTAGATCGGAATCAATCGCTTGTAAAGAGCCTTTGTATTTGTGAAGGGTATTATAACTTTGGTGCAACTGAATTTAACGTTTTTTCTTATTTTTACGTGCGACCGCTGAAGCATTAGAAAAAACACAACAAATCACTTTTAATATACTCGTACAAAGCAATTTAATACAAAAAGCACTAACACATAGAAATACTTAAAAAATAAATAATTGCATGCTGTCTGCTAAGTGGCCGAAACTGAAAGATCATTTTAATTTACAGCTAAGAGAAAATAAATGTTAAACACAAATTTCGGTTCGTTCAAATTTGAGATGAAACACAATTAACGAACTTCATGCTTACATTTCGGCGCAGTTTCGAGATTTATTTATTAGCACGATTTTTTCAATACTTTTTCAAGTGCAAGTGCATGGCGAGCGGTTAGAATAAATATGTATAACTGTAGATCCATTGCAATGCATTGGAGTATATTACGTTCACAATGAAACTAGACGGTTTCGAAACAGCACCGAATGGGTTGCGAACAACTTTTTGTACAGATATCAATTTTTGTTTAAAATAGGTGTGTTGCAGACGCTCTTTTCAAATGTATGTAAATGTTTTGTAACTGATTGAATGGACTTAAGGTCCACCTTAAGATTTGTTTTTAGTACTTCAATATTTTTTGGTGGTTAACCATATCCCATTGCTTTAATCAAACCCAGCTTTCCCAGTCAGAGCATGCCTTTGAAGATTTACCGCTGCATTAGCATCCTTAAAACACCGTTTAATCTCCACACACTTTATTTATAGAAGACATGTGTTTGTGTACATAATAGCATATATGTGTGTATACATGAGTGGCGCGCATGCGTAGCAGCATAAAAAGGTTGCCTATTGATTAAAATAACAGATAATCTAAAAAAAACAAAACACTTTGAAAACCACTTGTAAAAGGTAAATAGGCGGAAAGTATGCATATGAGTACAAAACGATGCATGTAAAGGTGTACATACATATATAATATAAACCTGTTTTTTTACTTGCTTTATTGTCCATATATGTTTGTTTATTTAATATTTACTGCATATAGCATGTAAGAATTTAAAAATTCTTCTGCACTTCTGACGTGTTAGCGTTATTTAAAAGATTGTTAGAAGTATGAAAAATTATATAAATTATAAAAAAAAGATAACTTGAAATGCGACTAACTGGTATATACGCTTAATTTACTTCATATTCCAAACTGGTTTCCTTTTCTTATCTTTCCTACATTTCAATTTTAACGAATCGTTACGCGCTAATATTCGAAATTATTTAGAAAAAATTTGTTTGAGAAGAATGCGCTGATACCTCATTTAGACCAGAATCTTTTCTAAATAAATTAGAACCATTTAGGATTTAGGGCCTTCATCACTCAAGAGCGTCGAAACATCAAATAATTTTAGTATTCTTGTTAAGTAAACAACGTAAAAAGGTGTAATTGTATGTAAATTACTTTATTATATTGTAAATATAATTTATATATATTTTTTTTTTTTGAGCTTTGAAACCAAATGATGGCTGTAGATTGGTATTTTGATAAATAAATTTAAACTTTTTGAAGCACAGTATAGTCAAAATAAATGCGAAAAAATTCGTATGGCCGTCTTCGGATAATTTTTGAAATACATATTGATATTAATATTGATAAAATTTTAAGTTAATTGAACGAGTAATTTTTTTTTCCTACAAAGAGAAAAATCTAGTTTAGAGAAAATTGGCTTTGCAAAAATAGTACCAAAAGGGCCTGAAAGATAGCTAATCACTTTAATGATTTACAACAATAGAACAAGTGAGAATTTTCATTAAAAAATTGTTGGCAAATATTTTTCAGTACTTTTGCTAATAATTATCAAATTAAAATAAGAAAAAAATTTGACATCAGTTGTTACCTTCAATACCCTGTACAAGTGCATTTCTTATGGCATAAAAATATATAAAAGATTTTTATCTTGATTTTGATCGCTCAGTTTGTGCTATTATAGCTATATGCTATGATGATCCGATTTTAGATAATAATCTATGCTAAATTTTAAAAACTGAGGGACTAGTTCGCGTATTTAGAGACGAACAGACAGTCATGGCTAAATCGACTCAGCTCTTCACACAATTTCCCTTAAACTAAAACAGAAATAGTGTTAGACTGATAAAAAGTAAAAAATTCATCGAACAAATAATGGTTTTCAAAACATAATATTTTATATTTATTTAACGTCAGCCTGCACTAGTTTTCAAATTCATAGACTTTTGTTGGTGTGAACGCGCATGCTTGCAGTATGTATGTAAGTGTATAAACCTACTATTTATTATAATATATGTACACACAAACACATATGAACAAAACACGTAAAATCAAATCGGTTACATTACATTTGATCTGGTAACTCAATAACATTTCAATGGACAAACAAGCGAGCAGCACAGATATTTTGGTTTGAGTGCCACTACATACCTATATACATATGTAAGTATGTTAGTGTGTGGGTATGTGTACAATTGCAATTGCATTTTGTTTATTTATTTATTTTCGAATTCTGACTCTTACCGCTTCGCTGCGCGTCAGGTGTTTTTCGATCTTTGACTAAATGCATGGCAAATGTATGTCGCTGTGTGCGTGAGTGCCACACTTACACAGTACTTTCCAAGCTGTGCGACCGTGTAAATGATGAGTGCATTAAAAGCTATGGCCAATAAAAATACACCAACAAATGTTTAACAAAGAGCACGCAGAGTGTATAAAATATTTGGTAAAAACGTAAATGAAATGTGGCTCAAGCTAACGCAC
This sequence comes from Bactrocera oleae, assembly GCF_042242935.1. NCBI lineage: Eukaryota > Metazoa > Arthropoda > Insecta > Diptera > Tephritidae > Bactrocera > Bactrocera oleae. The sequence goes on along the minus strand of NC_091540.1, from coordinate 69,430,170 downwards.
GCTTCAATATTCATATATACATCAGTATATTTATACACATGTACATACATATAACACACACACACGCTAGTTTGTTGTAAAGTAACATATGGTAAGACCCTGCTGGAACATCAGTAAGCGTCAGTGTCAAATAGAATGCAAATTCTTAAAATGGTAACTGTTTCAAGCAGGAAATCGTAGTAGTAAGTCAGCATTATGTAAGGAAATAGAACGAATTGGTGAATCAACCGATTGCGTATATTTATCTCGGCGATTATATTTGAGTAAGCCTTGAACGTCTAATATCGGCTGTGATGGACAAAAGCGTAAAAAATCCGTATATTTTTGTGAACGATCGCAAAATGGGGTTGATTGAATTAGCCAACACTATATGGTAAAAACGACATGCAATAAGTCGAGTCCGTAGTTTGGAAAAAGACAACCGTCAGCTGACGTTTATCAGCATCTATATTTTGGATTCGCATGAAATAATTTACATTGCCTACATAGTAAAGGTGAAAAACCAGAAATAGTGACAAGTGTTAACGTTACTTAATTGCTTGATATACGAAATCGTAAAAAAACACTCCTATTTGAAGAAGAAGAGAGTGCTGTTTTAACATGATAATGCACTGTGCCATAAATCAAACAAAACGATCGATAAAATGCATGAATTCGGTTTCGAATCGCTTCCGCTTTCACCATATGCTCCAGGTCTGACCTCCCGTGACTGTTTCTTGCGCTCAGACCTCAAGACAAAGAATTTCGCTGACACTGAAAACCAATTTCTCGCTAAATTTCTAGTAAGAAGATAATGTTTATAATTCTAATTCAGACCTTTCGCACTGCAAAAGTTTCATTTCCAGCAGGGCTAGTGTATACGTATATGGATAAATGTCTAAACTTGCATATGTGAAGCAAGTTTTTTTTAGCAACTGGTCAGTACTAAATAATGGATATTTTTGATTGCAATAAAGCTGCAAATTATATTATTATACGCACACCTCGGCGCGTGGCATACCCCAAAACTACGGAGCGGTAATACAATTTTTATCGAAAAAGTCTTTATAGTTATAGTTGGTAGTATTTTTTTTTTTTAATTTGCTCTGTACCTTATTTAACCTTATTGTTTTAAATTTTCCGTTTTATAAACGCTGTCAGAACAAATACATACACACACCTTTTTTTTTGTTTTGCGCTCACTTCCGACTGCTCCAACTTTCAATAGAGTGAAAAATGTTGCAAAAAATTTCTTTCACAATAGCATTCGTAAACGATTCGTATGAAATCAGCTTATTTGCATAACAATTTCAGGTTTCAATTTCCTTTTAACCAAACGTTAGCACACAAATTACACTGAAAATTATTGTAACTCACACATAAGCCTGATTTAATATTAGTTATTCACATTATTCTTAATTAATATGTTGTTTCAACATTTCAATTTTCCTTCCTTTTATTTTATGATGTATACATATATACTTACATATGCATACACATATACATATATATAACTAATTTTTTGTTTGTTTATTTTGAACGCGCGTTTATATGCTTGCGTACGCGCCACTTTCCTTATTCGCCACAACTCGATCGCTTGCCAGCCGCGCTAAAACTGCGCTCCAATTCGGCCAGAGAAGCACTCTTAACATCCAAATATCGGTTGAAACCGCCGCTTGCTACCAACCTGCAATACAACGACAAACCGAATGGAGTGACTCTCCCCTCCCTCCCCATACACGTATGCGCTCAGCTTTAACTTGGCTTTGACTTAATAATGGTAACAGTATTAGTATGGAAGAGGGAGAGCGTGAGTGTGAGAGAATCGATCATTTAGTGAGCAACTGTATTCGATCAAAATGAGATTGTAGCAGCTTGGCCAAGAGCTTGTAGATATCGTGCTTGCATGTACTTATACTACTTTGGAGATGCAGTTAGCTGGCCACATGTTGATGGCTGTAACTGTGTGCTTGTTTTGTTTACGTGCTTTAGTATGTGTAAAGCGACGATCAGCTGTAGATACTTTTGACATTTCGTTTATTTGATTGAAAAAGGCGTATACTTTTGGGCGCAAAATAAAATAATTTCGCCTTATGTAATTAGTTCATAAATATTAATATATTACATATTAAAGGGTTATTATGCACTTATGAATTTAAAAAAATTTACTTTATATTAGCTCATAGCCTTTTAGGAAATTTTCTGCTCAAAAATTTAAAATGATGATTTTTGATTGAGTTATAAAATTCAAAAGAAAATACCAATTTACTTTAAAGTAGTCAAACTTCAACCATTAATATATTTTAAACGGTTAGGTTTACGAAAAAATCGTTGTAAACCTTTTTGGAAGAACATTAAATTTACTACAAAATGCATCAAACGAGATATGTTTTCAAGTAGTTGGAAGCGTGATATGAATTTTTCTATGTGATAGTAAGAAAAAAAAGAAAACCGGTAGGAAGAAGACCTTCCAGTTAAAATTAAGAGTTCATGCTTGGAGAAACTTTCTTAGAGTTGTCTATTAACCAATTTTTCTGAGTACGAAGCGATTTTTGACCCACCCTAATACATATGTATATCGAATGTAAATATATTTCAGAATAATCTCCGGATATATGAAATTGATCCTGCAAATATCTCCGGAGATATGGGTATATTCCGAGCCAGAGAGGAAAATTTCTCCGAAGCGACTTTAATAATAATAATATTGTTGTTGTAGCGGCAGAATTTTGCTGAGTTGACAGTAGTTGGCCGGAAAAAATCCGGGTCCGTTCCGGTTACGTAGACCCGACTGTTATGGCAACGGGAGTCAATATAATATATAATTAATAAATATATAGAAGAATCAATATATAGATCATTTTAGCCACTTTAAAGTGTAAAATTTTCCACAAAAAATTATTTCTTTTTTTAGGCAGCCGCCATTTAGTCCAAAATTAAAATGTTGACTGGTACTTCGATCATAACCATGATATAGTATATTCACCTACTATAATAATTTTATTTTGGATTTTTGAATTTGAGATAATTTTAAGCAGAGAAATCTTTGTAACCGCCAGGCAAAATTTTTAGGAGGTTCTAAGGCGATCGGCTACAGGACCAAGAAAATCGAACATTATTCAAAATATATTGTCGATTCGATCGAAAGTATATTAAATTCTATAAATGTTCATTTTTTAAATTTATTAGATGAAATGAGACTTCAAAAAATTCGTTTTTGTGAACTTGCAAGTGCCCCTTAAGACTTTGTAAAACTATTTGTAAGCAGCTACATTATTGAGTATATCCGCTATCTATTCTTGGAATTTGTAAGAATTTAAGGCACTTATTGCTACTAAATTTTTTGTACATAAAGCAATAACCTATTCTGCATCAGAATCAGAAAAGGAATAGAAATTTAAAAATTAACTCTGTGAGAGCTAGGCTAAGATTCGTATCTACCTACCTACTATCCTCCACTAATGCCTATTGGGCCAATTTCCGACCGTTAGGTTGACTTAAAGATTTGAAGCAACCCAAAGAGATATTAAAAGAGTGCATTAAAATTTAGGTTGTTGAGTCAAAAAAGAATGCAATTTCTGCCTTAGAATTGTAAATAAATTTTATTTTAATACATTGTTATGTGTACATCATATAGTATTAACAAAATATGTACATAAAGATTTAATAAATTAATCGATTGTAAAGACTTTATTGCTCTTACGGAAATTTGGAAATCTTTTTTCAATTCATATGTATATGTAGATGCATATTTTTACTTTTTTCTTGTGATACGCTTTTAAGCTGGACATTTCTATGCAATGCAAGTTGTTTCTTTAATTACTTCATTTATGAAATTAGCATATGGTTTTAGTTTGATAAATTGAACGTAACCCCCTAGAGTGCACTTTTCAGGATGTACTTTGTTGCTTATACCGTATACTCTATTACCACTGTAAATTGGATTACCTCGAGGAGCCGAACATGTGGAGGCCGGAACAGGGCATTTTGCACAATATATATCTTCACCTAAGGAATTGTCGTTATAGAAATCCATACAAGTCTGCAGAGAATAAGCTTGGAATTTTGCTTTATTTATTGTCGATATAGGTGGGGCACAGCCCACAGCTGTGACATTTGCTGGAAAATCTTCATCAAAAGCAATGTCTCCTGGTTGAGTAAATGCAGTGATCTCAAATGGTTCGATTGTGATTGCTATCCCCAAGGCACCCTGTGTCACTGTTTTTTTGACTAGCCGCCGTTGTTTGTAGGTTGAACAAGTGCTTTGTCCACTATATATTTCGATTGGCTTTGAACTAAGAATTATTAGTAAAATTATGTAAAATAACAAAACATTTATTAAGGCAATTAAATTGCTTACGCATTGCAAGCCTCGGATACGCTGATTACTATACATGGTGTTATTGCTACTCCGCCGTAGTCGATTACCGTGCCATCATCTTGGGGAACTCGGAGAGTAACAAACGAGGTGTACTCATATATTCCTTTTACACCGATTTCCTCTTCAATAAGAGAACATTGCTTTACTGCGATTAATTGCAAACACGAAATGATCAAGAAATGAAGCTTTATTATTTCAATACAAGCGCTATCTCGTCGTCGAACCGAAAACTGAATGAGGAATGCACATAATTTCCCTTTTATAGGCGGTCTTACCGTTCTGAGACTGCATTTTACCAATTGAATAAATATTTAAACGGTATATTTGTTTGTAAATTATTCGCAAATTTATTTAGGGAATTGTTGATTAGTACAAAAACGTAGAAAAGAAACGCAAATATATATTTATAAAAACAGAGCTCTCTACAAATTAAAGGTATTTATTTTTCTTAAAATAATGTCACATCCCATCTTCTTCTTCAGGGATGCCAAATGTTAGCGCTCAACAACAGCGGTGACAATCCTCTAGATTTCAGCATGGAATTTTTATAATTTATTTTGTATAAAAAATTTCCTATCGAAAATTGTCCGTTGGTTCATTGCATAATATTAACATTTTCTTCAATTTTTTATGACAGTCAGTGACAACTCCTCTAGAAAATGTTTCCTAAGATTTTCTCATATTATTTTACAGAATTCTAAAATAATAAAGTCCATTACAATCCACATGTCGAGAATTGCTTACGGTTCCAAAATCACTATAACTTTGACCTCCTCTCTTATAATAATTTATTTTGGGCAAAATAGGAAATAAGGAACAAATAGTTTTGGGCATATAATACTTGTATAGCATCATGTCTTTAATATTATACACGAATTTTTAGTACTTAGTGTCTTAATAAAATAAAATTGGAGAACTTTCTAAAAAATCTTTAGAACAAACAAGAAAAATTAGTTTTCTTCTGAATAAACGGATTGTTACCATTTTTTTTTTCATGACTGTTATTATATGTTTTAGAACATCATGGAGAATATTTCTAACAAAATTTTATGATAACAAGAAAAATGTTTATAGAGAATTCCATTATTATCGTATTTCTTTATGTTAAATTAAGATGATTTCCACATAAAGGATCTTAACAAAATCAAAAATTAATAGATAAATTATTTTTTAATAATGACAATATTTTCGTAGGCATTGCCAAACCTCGGTGTATACATACGGTATAAAAAGATAGGTATAGATTTTTTTGAATATAAATGTCCAAAAATGTTTTAACATTGCAAAACAGACATTCAATTTTTAAGATTTTGCGAAAAAGTAAACACATCTGTAAATACAATTTTGAGCCATCGAAATAACAGCCTTGAACTTCATTCTTATGTATTATATGTAAAAGTGATACACGTTTTTAGGCATCAAAGGCCGCAAAGTCAGTAAATAATAACGAAACATGCAAGAAATTAACTTATATTATTACATTATTTATTATTATTATTTTGTATTATTTACTATCTCAGTATGATGAGCGTGGATCCAGAACACACTATCCATAATAAGACCTGTAATTTCTATGTTAATGCGCTTAGTGAACATGTCTCCAACAGGGGTTTTCCTATGTTGACTTCAATATAAATAACTTATGGTATATATTTCAAGCTATGAAAGAGAAGAGAGAGTTTTATGGATATCCTGTTAGATGGCTTCGATGACCACACTTATTATCTTATAACTAGACAAGGATTATTGGAATTTAATTGATATAATATGGATAGTAAGCCAGTTTATAGTCCATATATTTTTCACATCGCCTTTCGGAGGAATTCTATGTTTTAAGATATTCAAATCGGCCACTTGTGTAATATACAGACCACGTACAAGAGCTTATCACTTAAAGTCATATACAAGGTTTCTTCGCTTACCACACACTTTTTATAATAGAACTACAAGCTCGCTTATCAAACCAGCTTACTCATATCGAATAAAGAAAACATTCAATTTTAATTTTTTCTACTTGTATATATTCTAGCGACTTATGTTCTCAACTATCGTATGTAAGGCTTAAGCATCAGTTTACTTGCCAGCTTTTAGATAAAATTTGTTTTGGCGCCGGATGCCAAGCTGCGTTGATATTTTATACCATGCTCCATGAAAGTAAACGGTGGATTTGGTTGTGTTAAACAAAAGTAGATACCCTTAGCCTTCATGGGATATTTCAAGCCGATCGCCAATGCATCACTGAAATCACATTGGCGTTTTCGGAAGTCTGACCAACTATCACATTTCACTGCTGGTATCATAACACCCTCGATCAGTGCCTCCATAAACAAAAGAAACGAGTACATGTGACTGCAACTCTTCGTATTGCAGCCTGGTTGTAATTTACGACGTGTAAAGAAACCGATACCATTCGGATAGATGTCGATAGTACCGCGTTGTTCACGTACACCAAATACATCACCCTCACCGTGTATAACGATCACGCGACTGCTGACATTTGCCTGTACGTATATATCAGCTGGACTACACATCAACGCCGGATCAATGGCCACTAATTGACCCACGCGTGCGTTAGAGCTGGACACTTGCTCGACATAGATGTTGGCTGCCAATGCCGCTATATTCGCACCCACTGAATGGCCCGCCAAAGTAACATCCTCTGGAGCAACGCCCTTTTGCATTAACGCATTAAGTATTTTCGCCACAAAATGACCCTGTACGACTACATGATGACGCACGGTATAATATAATTGCAACAAATCTTTGGCAAAGTCCACAACCACAATGTTGAGATCACGTCGTGTCGTCTGTAATAGTTTTAGATGCGACTGCACACTGAAATAGCTGTCGGGTGTGTAGTAGGCATTCACATAGACTAAGGTCTTGCGCTTCGGATTGATGTCGAAGTCACTGACCTCGGATATCGCCTTGATGGGCAATTGTATACTTTGATTTGTGATTGTCATGACATGTATGCTGGCATCGCAGGGGTTGACGCCATTTTGCAGCAGCATGACAGACTCGTCAACGGGCGCTTCACCTAAAAAATGCAAAAACGTTTTTATTGGCATTAAAACCTTCACGTCAAACATTTTATAGCTACTCACAGAATGCCTTCCAGCCGAGCGGCAATGCTTCCTGCAACAATTCAAAGTTCCGTTGTTGAATCACTTCCACCGTTGGTTGTTGTAATCCAACTACTTCCTTCAGCATTTGAGCTTCGGTGCTGCCATATGAGCAATAGAAAAATATGCTGATTAGCCATAAGCCGTGTAGATAAATGCGTTGCTGTTGCATTTTGGTAAAACTCTAAAAGGAAAGGCGTGAGATAAGCAGCAGTTTGTGTGGTGTTAACCGTTAGTGCGCTTCGTCGAGCTATTGCTGTCTGCTTGACGTTATTGCCCACGCTTTAACGCTTTTATTTCAAATCTCATATTGGTATTTTCTACTCGCTGCGCACGGTTATCGTGAATCGTAATCAAAGCCCAGCTCAAGATTTTTTCTGCGGGGCACGTTTCTGTTGTTGTGCGATCGGAAGTGTAAGCATGGATAGTACAAAAGCTGCTGTGTGGATTACTAAGTATTCGAATTACCAATGATTAAATTCGCACAAACATATGTACATAACTACATATACACATTCATACTTACATATATACAGTGTAAGCCGATATCAGTGAGTTCAGCGAGCTAATGCTGTATTTTTCGGTTTTTATACCCGTGCTCGAGCGTGAAATAGCCACCGTGAATACATACATAAGAATATACTCGTATATAACAAACATAAGGGGCAACCCAAGTAAAGAGTTATCTTGGAGAGATTATGTAGGAAAAACTTCGAAAAAGGCTTTCGTGAATAGGTGTAGTCGATCAAAAGCCACGACTTGAATAAAGCGAATATTATTTAATCACTTTAGGTATTTTTCTTCTAATTTAAAAGGATAATCAACTTTTCGAGCTGCAACATTAGCGGCAGAAATACATATTTTTACTATATAGAGTTTTAGTTAATTTCCAAAACTAATTTGATATTTTCAATTTTAGTATTTTAAACATAAATTATTTTATATTAAATACTGCTTTGCTTCTCTTGCATATTAGGCACATACTTTTGAATATTTCAGTAATAATTTTCCAATAGGTGGCAGCTCTTTTTCGAAATATCTCCAAACTAACACCTTTCTGAAAGCCTTCCTTTCCATGTCGGACACTCTGTTCCAAAATTTATTAATGCTAACCTTAGGTGATTATATTTGTCCCGGCAAAATCCGGGACGGTTTTTTTCATCATCGATTTTTTCCATATTATAATTCACTGAAATTCGCGACATGTCATAGGTAGAGAGCAACACAAGCCCGGCACGGCTGGGACACTAAACTTGAATTCCGGACTGTCCCGGCCAAACCGTAACGAATAGCTAGCTTATGCTAACGCTTTCCGAGAGTCCTTTTTATCTTGTTTGATTCTCTTTCCATTATAATTTTATTTCGACTTTTATCTCGGTAACCGGTTGTTATTTATATATGATATTTTGTACCGCTCGAAATTAGCCCTTTCTTACTTTTCAACTCCAGTTTGCTGCAAGTCGAAATTGACTTGTTTGCAGAAAATCCAATTAATAGGTCAGACATGCCAATTTCAATGTTAAAATTCAAGTACTCAGTACGTAAGTGGTTATGTGTGACTCGGGTTGCAATAAAGGTATAATGACAATTTTGTTTTTTTGATGATAGTATCTAATTTTTTTATTGTACAAAAAATTCATATAGATAAAAAAAATACAAATATGTGTGAACTTAAGTATCGTGTATATGTGTAAAAATGCATCATTTGAAAGTTTTTAAAGTTTCTACCTTAGTATGCGTTGCATAAAAGCTCAGCTGGTTTGCGCCTTTGCTACTAGTCTTTTTGCCTTCGTTACAAACTTAAATTTGTAACAACAAATGCTTATTATTTTCTTTTTATATGGGTTAAAAGATATATTGTATTTTGGATTAGTTGCCTACTCACACAATGTATGGTGTATAAGATGGACTAAAAGCCCGCTAACTTTTGCATTGGGTGCTGAGTTAGTCAGTAGTAAAAAGTTCTAATATTAAGTACAATATTTTACTTGATAAAACTTTTGTTTCTCCATAAAAATCTCTCGATGTTGGCCGACTATAGCATATAACTGCCATACAAACTGAATGATTAAAAACAAGTTCCTGTATGAAAAACTATTTTATTTAACAAATTGTCTTCCCAAAATTTGGCAAAGGTTATTGTCCAAGGTAATTGCTACATATCCATATTTCCGAACAAATTGTTTACATCGGTCTCCTATTTCATATATGCTAGCATTGAAACTGTGTCATCAAAATCAACTACTTGTGTGGAGAACTTTTTTATTTTAAAAGAGATTTTCACGAAACTTGGCAAGGCAACGTTACAATCTCTGAACGGAGTGAATTGTTAAAAATCAATATAAAGATATTTTTTTATTCCAAACCTCGTGGCTAAGCCTAGCAAACCATTTTCCGGTTACGTTTTCTTGTTTAGTTATGCAAGTACATATAGTTAGCTATAAGACATGCACCGCTTCGGTGTAGCCGAAGTCAACGTTTTTTCTTGATTTATTATAGTTTGAAAGGTAAAAAAGTCGTTTGGTACATCTTGCATATTGACTCGACATCCACAAAACGCGAAGTCCATTAGCTAATCGGTAAAATTCAGAAAATAATTCTTAGGATGCCGTTTAGTTGTTGAATAATTAAAGAAGTTGCTCAGTTCAATGCATCGAAATCTGTCAAAGCGGCTGAGATTGCTCTCATACTTTTCGGAATTATGTATGTTACATTCTTATTTGCAGTTAATATTGAGGAGTATGAAGTTCTCCTGATAATTGGTACTGGTTTCTTCAACAACTTCGCTTACACTTATACAATCTTATGATTTTTTCGTGTAATGTGAGCTTTCTAATCGCACTAGATGAGCTTCATAAGTTACATATATGTTAGTATTATCACCAGTTATTCGAAGATTGTTAAGCTTTTTCAAAACCATTTTTAACAACAAATGAATAAAACGAAATCTTTTCCATATTTTCCTGAGTATTTGCTTCGTATATTCTAATTCCGTGCATTTGATAATGGGTTACAAAGTGCAAATTTCGATAAGTTTTATTTATATAGTATATTTTAACTAGTGTAATAAGTTGAGTGCTTAACTAAGATTTGGTTTAAAAAATTTACTACATCTTTAAAAGAATGATGTTATTGCACTCTCTTGATATCGCTTAATATTTTATTTTTTCCGTTGGAGTTTTCCGGCTCTTGGCCTAATTAATTTAAATTTTTTATTATAAATTTTCACTAACAAGCACAATGCCGAAATGCAACGCTGTCGCTTTCACTTTTTTCGCGCTATGACGTCACATTGGTTGTAGTTCCTTGGCTTGCCACTTGTGCTATAGAAAAATTATGCTAATGAGGTAGTTGCGGCTGATTCATAGTATTCAATAATTTGCTCCGAATTGCAAAAAATTTTTTGTACACATTTGTAATTTTGTTTTTTTTTTCTCTCTTTACTCTTCTCCTTCATTCTTTGTTTTAAATTTAAGAAAATTAAAAAATAGTTTTTCAAATCAAACTTAGAGTAACGGAAATGAAAAATTTCAGGTTATGTTTTACTAAACAAAAATTGTTTCTTTTATTTTTGTGTTGTTGTATTTTTAGACTAGAAACATTTAAAATAAAAACGTAAAAATAAACACATAAATTAAACACGTACAAATATGTATGTATAATCTAAATTAATACAACTTGACTTTGGGTATAAAAGTGTAGCACGGAGAGTTTCAGTTTAAACATTTAAATTAAGTCAATAAATACTATGGTAAGTTCTTCAAGACAAACACTTATTTTACACATATTATTCTCCTGAGCTTATATAGCTTCTAGCAAAGTTCCATACACATTTTTATCATTACAGACGCTTTAGAAGTTAATGCCAGCCTGTACTTGATCCATAATGTTGGCGGATTTCTGCAGTTGTTCGATTTCAGTGGTTGTGAGGATCTGCTTGACGATTGAGGTGATGCCATTGGCATTCAACACACATGGCAAGGACAAAAATACATCCTTATCAATACCGTGTTGACCCTATTAATACAAGAGTAAAAAATTTTAGTACACACCCAAAATATAATTAATTTTAAACTGTAAACTCACCTGTACATATGTGGAGACGGCAACAATGTTGCTGGTGTTGTTCAAAATCGCCGCAGCAAGTGCAGCCGAGCTCAAGCCAATTGCCCATGAGGTGTAACCCTTCAACTTGATCACTTCGTAGGCGGAATCGACGACCTTCTTGTGCACCTCTTCCCAGTTTTCTGGATCTTCAGTGGTGCCAATGTTGGGATTCAATTCACGCAAACGTACGCCAGCAATATTGACACCCGACCATACGGGCACTGAACTATCACCATGCTCACCAATAATCCAGCCGTGGCAAGAGGTGGGCGCCACATCCAAACGTTGTGACATCAAGAAACGGAAACGTGACGAATCCAAATTGGTGCCGCTGCCAATGACACGATTCTTTGGCAAACCAGATAGCTTCCAAGCAACATAGGTCATAATATCAACGGGATTTGAGACCATCAATAAAATGGTGTCGGGTGAGTATTGCACCAGCTTAGGAATGATGTGCTTGAGTATGTCGGTGTTGCGTTGCACCAACGACAAACGGGATTCACCCTCCTTTTGACGTACGCCAGCTGTGACGATGCATAGACGTGAACCAGCAGTTGCTTCGTACTCAGTACTGGCGGTGATTTTGGGATTCTTAAGGAAATTCGAGCCATGCTGCAAATCCATCATTTCACCTTGCAACTTATCCTTGCACACATCGACAAGGCAAATTTCGTTGGACACATTCTGTGCGAGAATACTGAAAGCGCAAGCCATGCCGACTTGACCGATGCCGACAATGCTGACTTTACGTCCGCCGGAAGGTAAAACTTCCGCTACTTTGGACATGAGATTTTCTGATACGCCAGCCATTTTAACTGCAAGAGAAAGGGGCAAATGTATTAATATATTGAGTATGTAAGTACGAGCATATGTATTTATAAGATATGAACTAGATGTTTAAAAGCGCTTGTGTTTTTCGAAATTACCGTTAGAACGTAGGTCTGAAAGTAGTGTCTAAATCAAAGTGCATTTATCGTATATATCTATATGTACATATGTATATATGTGTATGTGTATCCATGCAGCCCCTCTTGTCAAAAATCTCTATTTCATCCATTACCTACACACACTTGCTTGGCGCCCGCGCTCATGTGACCATGAGTGCTTTTATCACATGTCTGCAGTCTGTTATTGCTGTGCTGTTGCGTGCCACGCTTCCACGTGCCGTTTATTCAATCAAAAATATATACTTGTAGTTATGTGTACATATATAATAACGCTGACCTACTCACTGCAAGAATATCGCTCTTAGTTCATAACACAATATACTTATAAAAAGAATTTCCCAACTGGCGCAAGTTAAGGTGACCTTCATGAAGGTTATTTCAATTTTTGTATTTACACGAAGTTTTGACGAAAATCGCTTTATAGATATATGTATAACATATACATATGAAGAATGCCTAATAAATGCTAGCTAAGCGTCAAGAACAACAACAAATAAATGAAAATTTTCTCTGTCATTAGTTCGATAAAGCGGAATGTTAATAATTAAATTGTATGATAATTATGGGCAGGCGTTGGCGTTATCATGATGGGTTCGAACAAGTGTGCAAACAAAAACAATTTAGTGGCTATATTGTCTAGTTTTAATTGCTTGCGTCTAATGCATGCCACAAGTGGAATTAGTTAATATTTTTATATTAATTTTTCTAGAACTTTCCATAATTGGTATATAATATACATATATACTCGTAGATTCATATGTATATGAAATTAAACTTGAAAGTATGAAAATAGAAAAAACTTGATTTTGGTCGGTCGGTTTGAATGACAGCTCTAAACAATAATCCAATCTGAAAATATTTTTCGGAAATTTCAGGGTTGTCTTGGAAAGTAATCTGTGCCAAATTTCATGAAGATATTTTGTCAAATAAAAAAAGCTTTCCACACAGAAACTTGATCTTTATCATTCAGTTTGTATGGCAGCTACATATATGCTATATTGGTACAATATCTATGGTTCCGACATGTGAGCAGCTTCTTAGAGAGTGTGAAAAAAGTGAAAAAATTCAGATCAATATCTCAAAAACTGCGTGAATCGTTCACGTAAATACAGACAGACATGGCTAAACGGACTTAGCTAGTTACGCTGATCATTTATTTTTATACTTGTAGGATCTCCGACTTCTTTCTGGGTGTTAAAAGCTTCGTGGCAAAATACATATACCCCGGGGTTCAGAGTGTAAAAAAGCACGCAATCTAATAAAAAAATTATCGTTTTTAACAAATAATACTTTCAAAGTCCTTTTTTCTCGGTACTTAGGCATGCATATGTACATATGTACTTACCATATGTGACTAAGTGCTTTTAGCCACTTAAAAAATAAATGACATTCTCTTACTTTGGAATTCACGTGCGTAACTTTCTTGTTTGATATTTACTTTAGTCTATAGGAATTTTGTGATAAGATTGCCCGGTATAGCCGTTATGCGTATGAAATACTTGTAAGTAGGTGCGGTTATGTGTATTATTAACTGCATAAATATTTTTGTCGATTTAGTTCCCCTACTGAATGAACTGGCGCATTATCTTTAGTTTATTATTAGCAGTAAATTTTAGTTACATAAATATGTACATACATACTAAAAAAATACATAGTAACTACAATTGCTTGTTGTTTACTTTTCTTGTTTGCAACATTTGCAAAAGTGGTTATCTTATCAGTGAGTTTCTGACTCTATGCTAGTATTATGACCCTGAGTATTCAATATCAAATCGATTTATTGCTTTTTATTGATCTTTTTTTTAGAGTTTTTTTAGAAAAAAGTGTTGCTAATGATACATACTAACGGTTATCTAAAGCAAAGTTCGGGTGGGCACAAAAATGTAGAATTTATTAGAGGGGTGTTGAGTTCAAATGTAACTCGATAACTTCAATTTGCAACAGAATTAATTAATTCTGTCGGAAGTTGAAGAAAACATTAACTATAAGTTTTTATATGTAGCAAAATATGTTTTTGCTACATTTTTTGAACCTTTTTCCAAATGTACTGAAACTTTTTTTTTTAAATGCTTTGTTGTTATTATTATTATTTTTAATCACAAACAAATATGGCAATAATATTTTGTTGAAAGTTATATGTAAACAAACGTGCACTTTGCTGTGCAAGCACAATTAGTCAAGACCTAGAAAAAGATATAGCTATTTGTATGTATTTACATATATACATACAACGATTGTGCCTAATATACATCATAATTCCATATTTTTATATTTTTCACCTTCTTCTACTGATAACAGAAACCTTATCAGTTAAGCGCAACACGTCTCAACCAGCTTAATAAACATTAATTGCAATTTATTCAAATTATTGCTGTCAATTAAGATGAAAAATATTTTCGTCATAAATTATATGGTTTTAGAAAACTGAAAGGCTTTAATTATATTATGACTACAACTGAAAAATATGGCCATCTTACTTGCTTCTCTAATTTAATGGAGGTATTTATGTACGCTCTACTCCCTTCAGCTCCATATAGTACCATAAAAGGCACGTGTGCCCTCACAAGCAACCAACACCCACTAATTTCGCTTCCGCTACATTGGTAAATGAATACATGCATACATACATACAACAAAACGTTGTTAAGCGGCAATAAAAGTTTGTATATACGAAGGGGGCTCCAAAAGCGTAAAAGCATAAAAAGTTTTGCCCTTCAGCTGGCATTTTCAAAGTCAAAACCATGCCCACTTCATGGCTAAGGAAGCAGTGAAAAGGAAACAGTAAAAAATGTGGAGCTATTTTCAGACTCTACCACACTTTCAGACTTGCCACAAGTAAACTTATTATTATAGTATTAGGGATGTACTAAATTTTATAAAATTCGTTTCGTACAGATACTAATGCGAATAGTAGAGTTTTTGGAAGCTTTCGGGATTTACGATTTTCTAAAGATAAATATACTTGTATATATCCGTTCGTGTACTCATAGTACATAAGTATATTTGCACATGAAAAATTGGCTAGCTAGCCACTGCCAACTGCCAACTGCCACCTGCCACCATTTCTTCTACATATTCTAGTCGACATTGCTTTGCCCGTCTTTATCCACATCAGCTGTTAGCTGAGCATATTTGCCGGTTTTGAAGGTGAGTGTTGCTAACGACATTTTCATTGCGCATGTCTGCAATGAAAGTGCAAGTGAGCTGGGCGCTCAGCCAGCAAATTTGTGTAGACAGAAAGGTACATAATATACATACATATATATGTACATATATGCACATGTAAATATGTACAGCAGTATATACAATAGTTGTAGTATTTGCAACTGCAGACAGAGTGACAAATGAAGAAGATTTTTGCGAAAAACGCAATGTGATTATTGTTGCAGCCCGAAAGGTGAATGCACCTTGCGGTAGATGCAACAGCGCTAAGGTTTTTTCTATTGTAGAAAAATACATAGTATATGTGGTAGTTGTTATCAGCTGACCGTAGTTAGGCGGCAAATGTGCGCGAAAGCAAAATATGGTTGCTTCATGACCTAGAATAATTTATAAAACAAAAATATTATTAATATATACAAAGTATATTAAATATTTTTACTTCACTACTGAAGTTTCAAGTACATTTTTAACTTATTATTGAGCAGCATTTATGTATTAGTACTGTACAACTTAATATGAGTTTGAAGTCGATCGCACAGGTTGGAAATTTCGTTCAACTTTTCAACGAATTAATACTAATTTGAAATTTTTTCAAAGTAATTTCCTAGGATGTACGTTAGGGTGGAGCGAAAAAAAAAACATTTTTTTTGCTTAGCCTATTGGAAAAATTTGTAGATTATAAAATTTTTTTTTTAACATTTAGAGGGGGCCTACTAATTTTTAAAGTAAGTTTCGAGTTAAAACTTTTTTTGGACAAAAAAAAATTCTTCACAAAATCTTCACATTTATATAGAAATTACCGAATTTGACGGTTTTTGACTCAAAATTTATTTTAACTCTTGAGGAAAGCATGTTGTCGTTTAATACTTTTTTTAAAACTCCAATAACGAACACAACTTTTAATTGTCCAGAAAGAGGACTCTCCACAGCTTCTTGAACACTTACCATTTTTTTTTACGAAATAAAAATTTTAACTCGAAATTTACTCCAGAAGTTTTTTTTTTATAATCTACAAATTTTACCCTCATTCTAAGCAAAACAAAATTTTTTTTTCGCTCCACTTTAATGTAGCTATTTGAGTGGCAATACTGTAGACATTAATGCAAATAAAACAGTTCGCTTGAAGTTTAAAAAATTCATACTGTATTATGAGTATTAAATTGGTAATAGAGTTAGGTTAAAAGGTCGATCCCAAGGGGGAAAGGTGGCTTAAATTGCCGGTCCGTTGTAATACCTAAAAGTTCTATACCTATGTTGATCATAAAGACCCCCACAAATCGACAAAGCGCTGTGAGTCTACCATGATTGCCGAGATGTTTCAACCTCCGTCTAGCAAAACTGGCACTGGTTAATCGTCGAGGCACTTTCTCCTTCCTTAGAGTTGCGAACCACTTTTGGAAATATTTTTACAGAAATTCATTAAAAAATATTTTAGTATTTGAAAATTATGTTTCATTATTTACTGTTTATACTACAAATATGTTCTTCCAGTACAAAAAATTTTAATTTTCTTCGATAAAAGTCATTTTTTTTCTCAATTTAGTCAATGTCTAGGTTTGCATGTGTATATGCATATGTTAATTATTTATTAAATTTTTTTTGCAAGCTTTCTAAATTAGTCCGCTTTTACAAAGTTTATAGACTATGCCTGCAACTAAAGCATAATATCCGTACCAAACAATGCTGCGGTTGGCCTCTTTTACTTCTGAAACGATATCACTTGTCTGCCAGAAAACACTACTTAATAATTTTCCAGACTAATTTTAGAAATTTTCTATCCTCTGTATCGAAATATTTAGGCTACCGGAAAGTTTATGGATGTACATACGCACTATATATATAAATAATTAATATGTATACCATAGACAAAGTACATACTACGTATATTAGACAAATCGACCAAAGGTGACATTGCTATATCAAATTGTCTTTACCAAATTATTGACAGCATACATACAGTTTTATGTATACACAAGCATATACATATGTACACTGATATACAAATATGTATATCGAAAAAAAATGAAGTTTTGTGAACCTTCGCGAAATATTTGTTTGACTTATTTTTTTACCTTTTTTAATAGTGCTTAAAGTATGATAGTATTATTTTAGAAAAATTTAATTATCTATTTAACTCTTAATAGTTAATGATTAAAGTTTTTATTTTTTAATTTAATATGTTATAAGCGGAGAATATGGTATATAAAAAAAAATGATTGTTAAATTTTCACTTAACAAATTTTAATTTTTCAGTCACAGGGTGAATATTTCATAAAAGTTGTGTATAAATTTTAATTTTTGAAAAAACACACAACTATTTGCATTAAAACTACTTAAAATTTCGACAAAAAGTTCTAATAAACCAATTAAATTTTGCAGTAAAAACAGCTACGTGCATGAGGTCATATATTTACTAGGAATTGCATAAAATCACTTTTTATGTGTTTAGATGTAATGCAAAGCGCACGAATATGTGCTTATGTGTAGATATAATTAACTATATATGTGCATATATGGTATATGTGCTTAAATAAATAAAAAATCGTCACACTTCGTTACTGCCGCATACTGTAGGAAACTCAATACGGGCCTTAAACAATAAATTGCATTATTGCTGCAAATCACACAATCGCTTTCTGTTTTCAGCAAAGAAAAAAAAATGCATTAAAACTCAATTTATTTGCTTACATTTTTGTGTTTACACTGGTAGTGTTGTTTTTGTACTTTTTTAAGTTTTTTATGCTCAATGAAACTTTTGCAAATCTAGCAAAGTAGCGGTTTTGAACACTGAAAAGACACTTGGCGGGAACTGAAAGCGCGTTAAAACGTCTGCTCACGGCGACAGCGTTGAACTGTTTGATTTTGACTGGATTTCGTTGCGATACAACTACTTGACGAGCGCAGTATGAATATTGCTTATATGTACACACGTGAATCGCTGCTGCCACCGCTGCTGCAACGCTATGACTCGTGCTGGTGACGTAGAGGGCAGCAACAACGCCACGTCGACCAACAGCCGGCAGCTGCAGCAGCGACAACGACTACAGCACTCGGAGCACGCACGCATTATTGGAGTTGGTGGCCGGGTGGCTTGGTGACTATAGGGGGGAGCAACATGAATGACGAAATTTTGGATATTCGGCATGAAAGTAGCGTCGTCGCTTCGTTTCGCTTTGTTGTAGCAGCGGCGTTTGCCGTGTACATATGTACATGCATACATACTCTACGTGTTTTTCGGTTGGTGTGTCAGCAATGTTTATTTCTTGTTGCTATTTTATGTATGCCGGCATATATACGCGTCAAGGTGACCTTTGGGGCGAGAAACACGAAAGAGAGCGCTCACACTCGAGAGTCAGCTGGTTTTTTGGGTTGCTGTCTTTGCCTTGGTAACTGGCTGTGTAATGGTTGTTGTTGTCCCTATTGCTTTTTCATTTTCATACATTGCGTATTTTGGAAACGCCGGGAGCAAAATTACTACGTACCGTAAGCAAGAAGTGGTTTGTTAAAGAAGAGAGATGCATGGATATATATAGACATGTAGCTGCGAAAGTGGATAAATTATGGAACAGCTGTTAAGTACTGTTAGTACTGGTTCTTAATAAATGCATAAATTATTTAACCAATATTGTTTATATTTTGAGGGTTATGTAAAATCTGGTTGGTTACTTGACTTTTCGAGGTACCCCTATGTTTTCTTCAAAATATTCTATATGCAGAATATATTTCTATACATCATTTTATTGTACAGAACCTTAGTAATAATGGCGCTAATCTTTAGCTCGAATATTGAAAAATGTATGCTTCTTACATACATACTTATCTCTTTAATCTTCTGTTACTGATTTAAAGATGTTCTCTCAACTGGAGTTAGACATTTAACCGACGGTTAGTTAATCACTCGGGTTAAGGCAACAGGTCGTGGTTAAGGTATTGTAGCAACAGCTATCAGAAAACTTCTTACCACAATCGAGAGTCATAGTTGTCAGCATTTAAGTGGTAAAACTAACACTTTGAGACGATTTTGTGATTTCTGGGTCTTACATCAAAAATTATGCAAAATATTAATACAATCGATGAATAAAATAGATTTTATGTTAAATCACAAAATTAAACCAGTGATATATCTTCTGTAAAACAAGCGACTTTTATATTTACAATGTAAACTGTTAATTTATATTTCATTTTATGTTCAGTGTATTAACTCATTTCTGACTTGATTTGAAACACTCAAATTTCACTCATATGACAATGCCTTGTGAGTATTTCGAGCAGTTTCGACTTCTTTAGAATTAAATGAAAATCAATTCCTACTGTCATGGTATCCCTGCAGATGTATGTACATATGTGGATATTTGTATATTCTATCTGAGGTAGTTGAAGTGTTTGAAGTGCTATGCAAACTTAACAATCAAATGTTTTATGCTCTAAGTAAACATTATTGTGTTGCTGTAAACAGAATAAAAGGCAATTATTGATATACTCGGCCCTTTTTTTATCATAATCAAATAAAAAATCCAATAAATAATAGCACATTTATTAATAGTCGAATAATAGAACTTTGACTTAGAAAGCTCATAAGTCAACTTAAGAAAAATTTGAAAAAAAATCAAGAAAAATTGTTAATGTCGGCTGCACCGAAGCTATAACACCCTTCACAAATACCAAAGATTCCTTTCAAAAACTTGATTCCGATCGTTCAGTTCAAGTTTAAGTTTTCCATACAGGCACGATCGTTCAGCAGAAGCCACTTGGGGAGAAATTTCAGTCAATATCTCAAACACTGAGGAACTATAAACTTCGTGGTTCGACATGACTAAATCGACTCAGCTTTTCGTGCTAATCACTCATATACTTGTATATTGTACATTTTATAGGGAGTTCCTTCTGGGTGTTACAAATTTCGTGACAAACTTAATATACAATGTTCAAGGTATAAAAATCTTCAAGACGAATTAAGTTTACATAATACAGAGAAAATATCTCTGATGAATCTGAAGAATATGTTTGAAGATTGTAATGTTGTAATGTGTAGCTCATGCCAAATTGCGTGAAGATCTCTTGTCAAATAAAAAAGTTTTCCATTCAAGGACATGAGTTCGATCGTTCGTATCACAGCTATGTATATGTTAGAGTGATTCAATTTGAACTATATGTAACGATTGTAGCATTATATCCGGGGATAATCAATGCCATAATTTCGTAAACACCTTTTGCCAAGCAAAAAAAATGTTCCAAACAACGACTTGAATTTGATTGATTGGTCTGTATGGTAGCCATATTCTATAGTAGTTTGATATCCGCGATTCCGACAAATGAGCATTTTCTTGGGGAGAAAAGGACGTGCGCAAAACTTCAGATTGATGTCTCAAAAACTGAGGGACTAGTTTGCATATATACAAACAGGCGGACTTTTTGACGCACGGACGACGGATATTTCTTTTGGGTACGTAAAGGATAATTGATTTTCTTAAGCTATTTACTATATTTGAAAGAGTCCTGTCCAATTTTCTAAATTGTTTTAAACTCACAAATGTTTGTCTGTATGTTAATTAAACATTTATCAAAATATGAAAAAAGAATTAAAAGCCGAAAATCCCCGATAAGATATGGAAAAGTATTTACTCGAAAGTCTGCAGTAAGTGCTAATCGGAACAAACTGTCTGCGTCACTAATATTGATAGGTGCTAGGCAAACATATGATCACACTCGAGTCGCAGCCGCTGTCGGGAACTAGATTTACATGCCTTGCTTCGTACAATCTAACTAAACAACTCAACGATATCTTCACTTCTGTGGGTCAGTATCACGGTCACGTGCGATTATACTTCGTGTTTATATTTGCGTGCGTATATTTTTGTATAGCACAAGTGTTTCTATTTCTATTCACGCTTGCTTTGGGTATGTACTAGTATTTGGCCGCATGCAATGCCTGCGATCACTTACCTTTGAGTCGTTGTTCGCTCAGCGTCTCATTGCCAATGCCGCGCACACTAAAGGTGGTGATGACTGAAAAACACCGTTGAAGTCTTATGATCTTCAGCATGTTTGATTATTGGTATGGTTTTAGCTGTGCGACTTTTCTTTGCGACTCCGTTCGATCGCCTTGACTTTGTATTGAATGCCGTTATGGTGCACGCTGCAGCTGCTCACGTAGTGATTGTCGAAAAGGTTCTGACAGCTTTGCATAAAGTTTGCAAACAAACAACGCGGTTAAAGTACAAATTGAAAGCCAGTCACTTATAACATACATACATACATAAGTATATATGTTACATTTGTACATATAGTATATGTGTGTGCTTATGCAGTATATAAAACCAATTCCGAATATAATAAAGATAACGCACGTAAATCCTTTGGCCAAATAGATTGATCGGCGCTCCAATCACATCCATCTGGGTGAGCCAAGTGCCGAACAAAACAAAATTTTTTAATTGAAAGAAATAAAAATAAATAAAATTAGACATATTCATATAACATGCATTATACTCGTATATCACTACTAATGGGTTAGCTGCCTGATAAGGTTGACTCATTGATGAGTGCGTATGCCTGCGCTGATGATTGTAGGTTAAGCACCGCGTGGGCAAAGTTATCAATGTGTGGGAAAAAGTGATCAACAAAATTTCCATATGAAAATGTGATAATAGCAGACTGCCAAAATCGATAACGAAAAACGAAGATATCAGATACAAAAGCGATGTTTATATATACAATAAAAACTAGACGGTCTGGAAACAAATAAACGTAGGTCTATCTATTTATCGACGTTCAATCAATGAAAAACGACAACCAAAAAAATTTTTTTTTTTGAAACACCTAAAATATTTTTTTTAGATTATAAATTTGTTCAAAAGTCCTCTTTTTTGTTATGACAAGTATAGCCGCGAAACTGTTATACCATATATGTACATATATTTATTGAATCACAGCTATATTATATATCGCATTTATAATACATTTTTAGAACTGGGAAAAAACTTTTAGACCTATAGTGCGTGTCGAAACTTTTTTCACAACAGAAATTGATTAAGAACTAAAAATATTTTTTAATCAAAAGGGCTAGATATTGAGCTAATAAATGCAAGTCTTGTAGTATAATAATGATAATTTCTTTTAGAACGATATGATGTTTTAGAATAATATGTTACATGAAATAATTTCAAACTAGGAATAAATGGTTTTTATCATTAGGGTGAGCCAAAAAACTAACCTATCGAACCTATATTAGGTAACCTATGGAACTTATGTGCAGAGAAAAAAATATCGCTGTAAGGATTCGGTGAGCATTCAAAGCTCCCCTCTCAAGCAACTGGTAATAAAATTAATTCTCGATAAAAATACCATAACTCTGAACCATTTGGAAAAATGTTTAGATTGCGGGTTTTTGCAAAGTTTTCTAAAAAAGTTAACCCAGAAAAATTTTTTTCAATTTAAAAATTCGTATATTTAAAGCTTTGAAAAGTGGAAATAATCAAAAGTAGACATTTAGCTTTTTTTTGTCTCATCCTAATGCATATATTAGGGTGAAAATATCGTCCGAAATGACTAAAAAAAAAATTTTTTTAAGTAAAGTTTGTTAAGATTAACAGGTGGCGCATTTGATTTCTTATATAAATAGCACAGGCATATTTTCTTATTTAGTTTGGGTATTTAATGCATTTGAACAAGTTATTGTGTAGTGAAAATTAAAACTTATTCTGGATTATATGGAATTTAATGATAAAAAAAGGTCTTGTAAGATTTTTGCTAAGACGACTCCTGCAAAAGTTATTCCAGGTCCAAATCCAAGCTTAAATCTCAAACTATAATTTTTACACTTTTTTACATTATTTCCAAAAATAATTCCTCAAAATCATAAAATAACTTTTTTTTCATACAGAAATTTTGTTTATGATAACATACTTAGTTGTATTAAAAATATGACTAAGGCTTTTTTACTGTTTAAATAATATTATTTTATTGGCCCACCCTAGTATAAACAAATATAAAAATGTACATAAAATCATATATGTATAAAATTTAAAACTATGGTATCATAAAAACTCCGCTCTAACCCTGCTATAAACGATAAGTTAGGATACGAGTATATAATATTCTACAATAAAACTGACCTATTTTCATATTTGTACACAATACATGCATTTACAAAATAATACATATGTACAAGGTATGTAATTACGTTATTTGTCAAAAATCATTTAACTTGAAGGAAAAGTATTTATTATACATACATAGATAAATGTCATTATCAACTAGTTCGCTATCAATCATCAGAGCCACGCGCTATGCTGCCCCAAATCATGCATATATGTACATACATACATATATAAATATTTACTATATATACCTAGGTACTCATGCCTGTAATTATAAACTTTTTACGTCAGCTACCGTACATTTATACGCATACGTATGTACATATTAACACAGCACATTGCTTTTAATAGCTTGTTGTCAGCCCGACTTTTGCTTAACCGCTTGATTACTCACACCGTTACTACTAAATATAACACGCTGGATGAGGCATTTCATCAAAGCTGCTGCAACAACGACAGAACTTGTGCAATTTAATCGATAGCAGCAGCACACTTCCACATAATTATTCGTTCATATGTGCATATATACGCTCCCGAATAATTTTATATCAACTCTCTCCACAATAGTTGTGAAATCGTGACCACACTTGTTAGTAAAGGCCTATACTGTTCTAATGAGATTAAAATGGAAAAGCAATAATTGGGATATTGCTAATTACTATTATTTGTTTACTATTTATTCTAATGCGATCACGTGCAACAATTCGCTCTCCCAATTCGCCATAAATGCATGCGCTTGAATCTCTAATCCAAATAAATATTAGCTAAAATATTTAAAAAAAATTCCTATGGGGTTTATAAAGCCGTGTCGATATACTATACATATGCTTATGTCATGTGTATAGTCAGAAAACAATAACAAAATGCTTCTAGTGGGTATTACCGTAATATATTGCAATTCGATTTTGTTTGGTTCAGGCATTGCGGGTTATAAATGCTAGATCACTTACTTTATAAATTAAATGTTGAAGGTATGCGTTCGAGAGGGGAAATGGTAGGCGCTTTATGATATTTGTTTTCCCTTGTCATTCCCCCAAACACTTACTTCCTGTTTGCTTAATTCTTTAATAAAATAAACATTTTTATATTATATAACATGGATCAACCTATCTTAAAGTTAAAAAGTTAAATGAGCACATTTAGAATGAATTTTTGAAAAAAAAAGTTGCTTTGCATTTTTCCTTTAAAAATAATGTGCTAAAGTCGATATCTCAAATAGTTCTTGAGTTACAGGTTTCTAACTCGATTAGTTTATCTTTAACCGCGTTTATCGCGAAATAGATTTTTTCGAATTTCTGATTACTCCGAGACAAATGATTCGAAATCTTTTTTTGACTGTCCAAAAATTACTAAACTATTGTCGTGTAGGTCAATGTACCAACAATATCTGCTAGCTTAAATTTTTTAAGGCTTCATCCACGGAGAAGCCCGGATACACTATAGCATTTAAAGACATTTTTTAGCGCCTTCGGAGATCGCCTGTAACTCGAAAAATATTTAAATTGTTTTTTCAATTATTTTACGTTGTATTCTTAAAATAAATATATCTTTAAATTTGTTAAACAATTGATAAAGTAGTTTGTTTTTTTATTTGCAAGACGTACCTCAAGTGGAACTTTGATCTATACCAGCCTGAGTATGCTTAGTGTGAAAGTCATTTCTTTTGTCAGCAGTTATTAATGGATTATATATGTATGCCTACTAATAATTATAATTAATTGTTGATACACGTTATATAGGGTATGTGTCTTTACTGCCATTATTCTCTATTAATAGTTATAACTGAATAATTTAACTCAGCTGATCAAAAACAAGCAAAACAGCTTAACTCGATTTTGATACATTCAGAAGCAAAGATATTAGGTTAGAATTCTGTTGCATTTCATTTTGAAATTCGTAAAAACAATTTAATTTAAACGTAACATAAATATTTATATACTTTTATGTCTTCTGCGAATTTTAATTTTTTGTTGCTTTTATAATGAATATTCTTATATTTATATTGTATTTATATCCAAATTTTATGTGTGTTCAACCTTTACGTTTGCATTGAACTTTCATGCATTAATAAATAAATTCTTTGTTTTTGCAAGTTTAATTTGAATGCTAACGGTAAGAGCAACGAAAATATAAAATACATTGTGTTGTTGCAAGTGTGCTTTCATTCCCCACGCAAATAAATATGTATTTGATCGGGGTCTTGTTTTTGTGCCAATATTTACTTGCCACGCGATCATTGTCACGTTTACCTTCTGCCGGTCTTCTTTGTTGCAACTTAACTGTATATGTTGACGCACCGCTTGCATACAGTGGAGTTCATTTGCATCTACAGTGTTAAAAATATCCCTCAAATATACATACATACAAAATATAAATAAAACCACGGACTTCTGAGTAAACAGTTATTCGAATTAATTTAATATAATTTGACGATAAAACGCTAAGTCTAATCATTCGAAGTAAACTTCTGCACATATGTAGTTTTGTTGTATTGTGGTATTTTTTTATGCTTCAATGTAGCGCATTATGCCAGCAATAATTTTAATACAACAAGTTCTTTCTTTCTACAAATTTTTTAAATTAAAACCGTTCTAGCCGGACTAGTTCCGAAGTGAAGAGTGAAGAGAAAATTAAAAGATGTACGAGCACATAAATTTTGAGAGATATTTTTCCCCACAGGCTTCCAGTTATGATTTTAATTTTCCTGTTTTATACCATAATGTTTTGTAGGATGTTCTCAGTTGATTATAAGAAATTTCATATAGTTTCTTTTATTAACAAAAAGTAACTTTTTTATAGAGTTAGTTGACCTTTCCCTCACTATCTCTTTTTCATACTCATAACTTTGCATATTTCAATAAATTATCGAAAAATCAGTAACACGAATTACGAATCTCTTTAATGGCAAAGAAAAACAATTTCCTAAAATAATACGCTTATTTTAAGAAATTGTTTTTATTGTACATTAACGATCATTTACATAAAATATACTTCTAATACAAAATCAATTGGAACACTACCGTTCTAGCCACATATAGATTTTATTGCTTTATTTATAGCTTCGGCTGATTTGCACAGATTTTCTTGTTCGCTCTCACTAAGCTGTAGATTTATATAGGAGCTTACACCATTTGCACCGAGTACTACCGGTAAGGATAAGAAAATATCATTTTCAATGCCTTGACGATCCTAAGAGTAAAGGAAGATATAATTGCTATACATCAACAGACGCATCAGTGTCTTAAATTACCTTTGCTAGGGTAGAAACTGTGACAACCTCCTTTTTGTTATCCAAAATCGTCGAAACTACAGACGCCGTTGTCAAGCCGATTGCCCAATTGGTGTAACCTTTACCGGCGATCACTTCATAGGCAGCCTTAACGACTTTTTTGTGCACTTCTCCCCATTGATCGGTGTCACCCTCGGAACCCACACATTTCAGTAGATCAGCAAAGCGTATACCACCCACACTAACGGAGCTCCAAACTGCCACTGAACTGTCACCATGTTCACCAATAATATAGCCTTGTACCGAGCTCGGTGCGACACCCAGACGTTGTCCAATAAAGTAACGAAACCGTGCGGTATCCAAGTGTGTGCCGGTAGCAATTACACGTTCTTTGGGCAAGCCAGAAATCACCCAAGCACCATGTGTCAAAATATCACAGGGATTCGAGACCATAACTAGTATCATATCGGGTGAGTACTTCACAAGTTGTGGTATTATTTGATCTAAAATCTTCAAATTCGTTTTTAACAGATCCAAACGAGTTTGCCCCTCCTTTTGCCGAGCACCAGCTGTGACAACACAAACAGCTGAATCTTCGGAAGCTTTGTAATCTGTATTGCCAACAATTGTGGCATCCCTTAAAAACACGGAACCATGTTGCATGTCTTTGCTTTCGCCATTCACCAATTTCTCGTTGGCATCTATAATGCACACTTCATTCGAGACATTTTGCGAAAGTATGCTCATCACTGCAGCCATGCCCACTTGACCGCATCCCACAACGGTGACTTTGCGCTTCGTTTTCTTGGCGGGTCGAGCCACCGATGTAAGCAACTTTTCTCGAACTAAATCCGTTGAATATGCCCTGAAACTAAAGAGAAGCTGATATTAGTTTGGTACTACTGAAACAGGTTATGTAAAATTATTTAATTGTATTCATATTATAATATGTTGTTAATGTATATATTTGCATTAAATATATACATACTAATATTAGAATCATTAGGCAGTAAACAAAACACGATAAAACAAGAAAAAAACGTTAACTTCGGTGCAAGCGCAGCTATAATACTCTTCACAAATACAAAGGTTTCTTACAAGAACTTGATTCCGTTGGTTCAGTTTGTATGGCAGCTATATGCTGTAGTTGGTTCAGTTTGTATGGCAGCTATATGCTGTAGTGATCTGATCTGAACAATTTTCGGAGATTACATTGTTACCTTAGGGAATAACTTGTGCCTATCTTTGTGAATATATTACGTCAAATAAAAAAATTTCCCATACAAGTACTTGATTCCGATTATTCAGTTTGTATGTTCCGATAAATGAGCAGCATCTTAATGAGGTAATTCAAAAAGGCTGTAAGATATTATCAAATCTTAAAGCGTACTGAACCTACAAAATTGTTAGTCACATATATGAATAGAAAGAAAGTGGACTTCTGCCTAAAAAAGGACCATGAATTCTTTCTAGAGGAACCACTACCCAAATTTGTCCTATATATTCAAAAATAATTTAAGATCTTCCCACAACTTTAAAAGGTCAGTTACACAAAAAGCCTCTAGGGTACATTAATGGGTTAAGGACTGCTAAGCGCGACACCTCCTGACTTTGGTAAGAGTTTAAAGATAACAAGCGTTGTACATCATAGAACTCGGCTATTTTCAACTAAAGTGTTAACTAACGACCGCTAGAGGTCGCAACAATTAGTTAATAGGAACCTCTAGTCGAGGCTAACACAGCTATAAATGTATATCTCTATACATGCAGATCTCTGGAGGTGTTAAGGAAGGTGGAAAGTACATGCGATGTATGATATAGAAAACCCCGAATTAAGAACGCTTTAAGAATTGATTTCTCAGCAACCTTTAATAGATTAGTTTATTTGTAATTAAATAGCTTATAGTGTTCAAAAAAAGAGAAAGAGAGAGATAAAAGCATTCCAGAGTTTCCTTGCAAGAGCTGAACCTTGTTCGTTCAGTTTGTATGGTAGCTACATACAAGTATGTGCTATATTGTACCGATGTCGGCGAATCCGACAGATGATTCGAAAATGAAGAGAAAAGGACATTTTTCTCTCAAAAACTTATGTGCATAAGTTTCCATGCCCTTTCAAATCGTATAAAAAAGTGTAAAAAAAAAACCGAGCAAAGAAACAAGGAAGCAATAGAACAACAGATAGAAAACAACCACAATAAGGTTCAGGTTCAGGATCGATGGGTTGAGTGAGGGCCCAAAATCATAACAATATCATAGAAAAGCAATACAAGTATAGCAAATATTAGCAAGAACAAATTCTAAAGTGGTAGAATAATTATTTAACGAAAGTTGCGTAGTTTACTATGCTCAGCATAGTATATTTTCATCTCGATATAGTTGAGCTACCGACTTTCCACCATCGGTTCGAAAAATAGAATTATGGAGTCCTTCAATGTAGGCCGTGGTTAGCGAAAATCTTATCAAACGACCAAAGCGTAGTCCAGCGCGTTACTTTTGAAACAAAAAGTTGTCGCACGAAGCCAAATCTACAGAAAATGGTGGATAGGATAACAGCTATTGCCTAGTTAGACCAATTTAGCCGCAGCGATAGTGGAGGTGAAAGGGTCATCATGATGAGCAAATACAGCATCCATTGCGCCGACAGCTTTATAATGTCTAATATTTCATACAATATAATAACCAGGTGGTTTATTATAGATGCCTGACGTTCAACCGGCAGTCTGTCGATACCGAAAACGGAGAAAATTTCTCTTCTACGCAGAATAGTATAGGGACGCTATCGGCTGGTCATTATCGGACCGCACTCGTATTTACTTTAATCTCTTATTATTATTTCAATAAAATTGCATTAAGCAACTGTAATTGTTTTAAACCTCAGCGACTGCTCTCAGTTTGTTGCAATATTTATGTAAGTTAATAATTATCTCATTGAGACATAAAAACATGAGTAACAGTAAGCCACTATTTTCTTTATTGTGTTAGGGACAGTCGCATTAGCGGCATGCCATCGATGGGGCAGGACAATCAGTTCTGGCGCAACATCAATACAGAAGCGTCAATTAATGCTAATTTGCATAAACATTCATGCAACATTTTTCAAACAGCAACCGCAGATTTTGTGGCAACGTATGGTTGTCGTTGTCGCTCTGTTGTTGTTGCTGTTATTTTGCATTTATAAAACTCACTGTTATTGTGTCTGTCTGGCATTGTTGTTGGCCATCAGCGCATTCATCTGCGGGCCGTTTGCATTTTGTTGCTGTTAGTTATGCAGTTGTTGTTGTTGTAGTTTTTGTATGCATCTAATTTTTGGCGATCGCCGAAAAGGGTTGCTCCAATGCCATTTACGGCGCTGATGCTTTACACGAAAATAACAACAACCGTTGCGGTTGCGTTGTTCTTGCTGTTGTTGTTGCAACCGACGAATAATCGACA
The DNA here is from genome assembly GCF_042242935.1 of Bactrocera oleae. Taxonomy (NCBI): domain Eukaryota; kingdom Metazoa; phylum Arthropoda; class Insecta; order Diptera; family Tephritidae; genus Bactrocera; species Bactrocera oleae. The sequence continues at coordinate 69,399,706 of NC_091540.1, read as the reverse complement.
ATGAGTTGAAACTTTGCCAAAATATAGTTGTTGTTAGTGTACGGATATCGCTTGTAACTACATCAGCATCGTTTGCAATTGCCGTTGTTGTTGTTGTTTGTTTTGTTGATGGTACGGCAGCGCTAATGCTGCTGCTTCAGGGAACGCACAAGCTGTGGCCTTAGTGGATTGTCTTTGCAAGCATTGTCTCCTTTGCCTCAACATTTTTTCGGTATTTTTCTTGTATATTGTTGTTGTTGTCCCGCGTCTGTTTCTTTTTATCGATTATGAATGCATCAAACAATGGATGACGCAGCTCAGCAACACCAAGACTTAACAACTTAATAATCCAACAAGACGTTGAAAGCCGGCAATGAAAAATTCCACTGTTGTTTGTTCAGCAAAAGGTGGAGGTAGGCAACGCTTCTGCCCTATGGGCGCTTAATATATTTAAAATTCTGTCCATTTTTGGATGAATGACGACGAAAGAGTTGTAAAAGTATTTGTTGCAAAAACGTGAGTATCTCATCTGCTGTGTCCTTGTTGTTGGGGCTTAAGTCTTTGCGAGAGACCACACAAATTTTTGTGGATTTCATTGTTGAAAAAGTCAATGGATTAGGAAATTTACCCAAACAAAAAATGTAAAAAATTTAAAATAATAAACTGTAAGATCTAATCTGGGGACCAATATTCAATAAAAAATTCAACCGCTTGATATCAAAAAATTTTCCACACAACGTGATGTTTGTATAATAAACCAGAAGAAAGTTCTGAAATTGAAAAAAAATATTTTTAGTGGTTCCGTACCAATACCGCCAGAGTTTGGATTATAAAGAAGAAAAACAAGCATGCTTTTTACTCACACTGGCAGTACATGCGAGCATCAGTAACGACGATACATTCAAAAAGTGTAGGAAAGTTAGCATGAGAGAAGTGCTGAAACATCCCCTATGCTTCTGTCCAGTTCAAGGCACTAGATGAAGTATTCAAATTAGATATAAAGTAGTTATTTAAGTTTGCAAAAAACGTTGACGTCCTCTATGAGGAATACTTCAGCTCAAATTTAACTGAGCCTCTGACTGAACTGAACAAGGGACTGCCGAAACAGCGGCCTTCACGCGGCGAATCTGTTTCGGAGACACACACGATGTTCTACATTACTACACTAATTGGAGTTGGAAATGTTGGAGATAGGGAAATATTATTAGCGCGTTTTGGCGAAGAAAAACTGCATTTTCTCTACAGCATTGGCTCACAGCTGCGTCTTGTTCTAATGCCAAACTTCAATAAGTAACTCACTGGTTGGAAATTTGAGTCGAATGTGTAGTTTATTGCAGCCATGGAAGCCTACTTTACAGACTTTCTGATCAAACGTAACTTTAAGACGTGTTAAAAAAGTTGGAGCATTACTGGGGCAAGTGTTTCAAACTGGAAGAAGATTATACTGAAAAATAAATCGTAATTTTTTTTTAAATTTCGATATTTTTTCGTAGGTTAAATAATTGATGGACCTTCGTCGTTTAATCTCTTTATTCTGTTGCAATGCTGATAACGTTATGTAGTGTAGTGTAGTGTAAAGAATGAAAGAGGCAAGCCGATGTATGATAGAACAACCGTTAAGAGAATCGAGTGAGCTTTCTTTGAGATCTATTAATATCAAAATGTAATTTAATCTGTGCAGATTAACTGGATGTGTTAAATTAATAAAATATTGAGCTTTAAAGCTTCAAAATTTAAATTTTAACTTTAAACTTAAAGCTACGCATAAAATTCAGCAGAAAGTGCCAAGCAGAAGGGTTACATACCAACATTATTTACTACTACCTCACACCAACTACTTAACCCAGACCAGAAATATTTTGCGTTCACCAAACGAAATAATTTTCAATGAAAATATTCAATTTCGTTGTGTTTTCGATTAAAAACAAAAACAATAAAATAATTCTCTAAATTCATTTTGTAAATTATTTTATGATTGCAATACATTTCCCTCTACGTATATTCTCGCAGCGCTCTTCCTTTGGTGCTCAGCGCCAAGCGCCCACATATGAAACTCTAAATATATAATATTTATATGGTACTTACATATATGTTATGTAAACATGTGTGTGTGCACGCACCGACATACGCAAATCACTATCGCCCGGCAAAAAGTTGTGCGCCTCGAAACATTAAAATTTACATTTGTGGAATTTTCTATATTGTCAGTTCATTTGCATGTGCATTAGCAACAAATATTTCATAAACCACACAAAATACTATATAATGCCTTCAAAAAGCACTATTTCTACATACGCGCACACTCTCGTAATACAAAAATTCGAATTCAATTCATAGTAGACAGAAGAGAGAAAAAAAAAACAAAAAAAAATTGCGAAGAAAAAAGATTTATTTGACATTTTCCGGCAAATCATTTGTGCATTTTCATTTCATTCTAGTTTTGCATACAATCGTAGTTTTCATCGATTTATTGCCCGAACTGCAGCAGCAAAAAGAGAATAGAAAATTTGCAATATTGCCAAATAAAAATCCACACACATTTATACATACCTATATAGATATGTACATGCGCGCATAATACATTCTGTGAAACCCAGTGGTCAAGCTGAGTGGGTTCGGAACTTACGAACTATTGTAGCATACTGAATTTTAAATCAAAAATTGTTCGCTTGGGAAAATAAATTTAAGTGCGTGTTTTGGGAAGAGGAAGTAGGAAAGGGCTACATTCGGGGATAACCCAATATTTCATATTCTAGAAATTTGCACGGAAAAATTTCGGGGAACTTAAAGGTGATCCATTTCGAGGATCCCTAATATTTTAAAGGAAAAAAACACAGCAAATTCAGATTTAATATGGAATGTTTATTATCATTTGAAAAAAGTAAAATCGAAAGCAAATTTATTTTCAGATTTAGTCAAAACTTTATATTAGGCATTAGGAAAGCGATTAGTTTTACGTTTTACAAATTGTTTGTCAGGTGGACAAGATTATAGTCTATTAAGCATTATATTGCGAGAGCATAAAAGGAGTTACACTTTCTTTGCACATAATTATATAAGGAAGACTAAAGGCATCGTTATATAGCTGACATTGTTGCCATTTTTAACTATAAAAAAAATCGCAATGTTTCTGGAACAAAAGTTGTTTCTTCGTCGTAATTTAGTTAAATTAAGTTAATGATCGTCGCGTTATATCGCCACCTTTGGAGGGTATGCGATACTGAAATAGCTAAATCTGGAAATTTTTTGTACCTGAAAACGACCCCTAGGATGACGTGTGATACAAGCATGCCATGAAATCAGAATAATTGTACAATATATTTAATTAATTAATAGTTTATAGAGCATATTAATTGCGTACTTGTTGTTCTGTTCAGATATACTATCTAATCAAGTTTGACCCGGACTGATTCCGCTAGATTGTTAGACAGTTTCGAAGTCATATTCATAAAGCCAATTCTCGTCACGTTTGATGACTGTAGGAACCTCAGCTACGTTCTCTTTTGCGAACTCTATTCGACGTTGTTTTTGCAAAAGTTGCAGGTATTAACCACAATGTGTTGAATTTATCCATAAAAGATGTTAAGATCTTCTGCTATCTTTCTGATTCTTCCTCTGACGCTTTATACCCAAAACAATAACCAAAATGTGATGAGTTGATTCACAAGAGATGTTGAGATCCTCTGTTATTTCTCTGAAGCCAACATGACCATTTTCAAGCACTGTTTCTCTAACTTGTTCGATGATATCGTCATTAGCAGAGGCGAATGGACGACTCGATGATTTCGCGATCTCCACTGAATGCTTTGTGCCACTTAAATACTTGTGTTCAGACTCCATACAACCATACTGCTACATTTTCAATGATTTCGTAGCCCAGATCCATTGGAAATACAAACTTTTCGCAAACAACGACCCAACAAATCTGACAAACACACACTAATTGACATATGGAGATCAAACTTCACATGAACATAAAAAAGGTTGTACCAATCTGAAGAAAAAAAATGTCTTGATTCTGTTTAGGCGCGCCGATTATATGGGCCAGTCCGCGTCAAATTTGAACATATGGTATATAAAATAAATAATTAAAATTCAAAATAAGTACATAACACTCGCTCTTCTCTGAATCTGCTCATTCAGATTCAAAGACCAGTTCCTTGACCAACTACTTCGAATTTGCATTTCAGAATTTTTTTTCCATGTAAATCTGCACGAAAGTACGCAATCGGACAGCATTATTATTGCATGCCTCCGAGAATTTGTTTTGCCGTTTTGTAACGCAACGCATAGGTAAGTGTGCGTGCTATTGGATATGTTGCAAGTACTCCACATTTGCATCCGTACTTGAAACTAGACCCATACATATGAGCATTCATAAATGCATAACTACACAAGTAAGCAGAAAAGTATGTATTTACGCAAATATGTGTGGATATGTGCGGGCGTGTGTGTGTGTGTATTATGTGCCCACTTGCAATTCCGTTGTATGTTAATTTCCTATTGAATTTTCAATTAATTGCTGGCCGTTTGCATTTGCAATCGTATCGCACAAATAACCCACATCCAATCATACAACTAGCAACAACAAAAACAGCAACTACAACAACAACACTAGCAACAAGAAATCATTCATTTTGCCATGGAAACAAACAACTGTCGAGGATTAATTTATGGCAACGATGCAATGATGGTGCCTTGGCGCTGGTGTCACAGCACGAATCATACCGAAAGTGAATGGGTAAGTACCCGCACATACACACACACACATATGTACATACGTGCATGCTTGTAGCACTCACATATGTGTTTTGCATGTTTTAATTTCAACTTTTTTCTTTGCAACATTTGCCATATGTCCAAATTGACTCACAGCAATAGAATCTGGGTTTTATTTACCTGCAACTGTAACTACATGCAACCGCATTTGCATATATATATGTGCATCTGTTGAGTGCATGGCCCTTTTCCAGAAACGGTCGTGATTGACCTTAATTATTTTCGGCAATTTTCCCTTTTTCACTATCTGTGATTGTCCACAGATTGTGTGATTAATTCTTTTACTGTATTAGAGTTTGCTTTGTTTGTGTGTGTTTGCTTCAATCAACAATAAATGGAATTTCTGGAAGTGTGAAATGTTCTAAAATCCATTGATGTTTGTTTAATTTACCATGAATCGTTGAAAAACTTTTAAGCGGATCTCAATTTGAGATATTTTTGATATTGTTGCAATATAAGAGATTCCTCAAAATCAGCCGTTCTCGAAAATAGCGAGAACGGAATTTCCTGTTACAAAATTCAGTTTGATCTATGTAAGACCTATTATAACAAGAGAAAACGTTAACTTTGGTTATACTGAAGATAAAATACCCTTTACAAATAAAAAAGTCTCCATATAAGAATTTCGTTTTGATCATTCAGTTTGTAAGGGAGCTATATGCTATAGGGATCCAATATCGGTTCCGACAAATGAACAGCATTTTGAGTATCAAAAAATGTAGGCGAAATTTCAGATCGATATCTTAAAAACTGAGTTTACATATATGCAGACAGACCGACGGACATAGCTAAAGCGACTCGGCTCGTTACGCTGATCATTTAGATATACATATGTACTCTTTATAGGGTAATCGACGTTTCTTTCTGGACAAACTTAATAAATCTTGTTTAGGGTATCAAAATCATTCTATGCTGTATCCCAAGAAAAATTTCATCAACAATTTCTTCGAGATTTTGCTCATTGAAAAGAAGAACCTGGTGCGTACAGATCGAACCGTAGTCTCAAGAGCTCAATTGAGCCTATTTGCTGCTGTTAAAAAGTACAATAACTACAATATGCTTATTTGTTTACTGCGATCATTTCAGTTCAGATACAATTAGTCATATTACATTCATAAAAAGTGGGAGCTAAGCTCTTAGTGCTCCAACATCATTAGGAATCCTCAGGGAGTCCGATATACCCCTGGTATTAATATGGAACCCCATATATTATATACGATTAGTGTTTATGTTTATTATTTTCTTGGAGCTGCTCAGTACAGCCCCCGTCAAAGAGGGGTTTCTCATTATTATTGCTCTTTTTCTTTATCTCACACTGTTTAATGTAACTTGTTGTTTTGAGAATTGGAGCTGTAACCAAGTGGCTCAATAAGAGGGGAAAAGTCAGAAAAAAGGCTAATTAATTCTACTAGAAGTCACACGTATCCTTTAATTAACTATAGCTCGGAGTAGTTTTAAATGAGATTTCTGATTCATTATCAACCTAGCAAACCTTTTTAAGTGGATATATTTGACTGTTAAATCTTCCTAGCTCCATTGAAGTGCCTGTGGGAAAGAAAAAGAGAGGTGTTGAGTTATTTTTGTTTCGATGCGAATTCAATAAAAAATGATTTTAATCGTATATTCATATGTAAGGTAATTACTTATTTATAAATACCATACATCGTAACCGATCGATAAAAACAAATTACCATAATTCTGAAATAATTCTCGGTTTTGCATAATTATCACCATATTAAAGTATCGATTACATTTTATTGTCAAATAAATAATATTTATTTATTCTTTCATTGTTATGCAAAATAGCATAAAAAGTATCATGTAAAATAATAGCAACGAATTGCAATAAAGTTAATGTTCTGCTGTTGTTGCTGCTGTTGCAAAGTAGCAACTGCCAATGTTGTTGCTTTTTATTTGAAGTCGGCGTTAATGCGCTGTGATTACGAAGCAGCAAACAAAAAAAAATTACAACAAGCTTTTTGCAGTTCTCTGCTTTTAGTGGCAACAACAATTGTGGCCATAGCAACGGCAACATCCAACAATAGCAATTTGACTTTTGTCGTTGTCGTGACCAATTAGTCGCTGTTGAATGCTGAATGCACACTTGTTGCTGCCCGCTGCTAGCTGCAACTTGCTGCAACTGCGGGCGGCCGAAAATTTGCCAAAACCGGGGGCAAATAAAAACAGCGGTCGTCGCACAAACGAAACAAAGGCGTGCCAACACACAGTGGGGTTGTTGCCAAAAGTTGCACTAACAACAAGAACAGCAACAACAACAACAATGGCAATGACGACGAAATGTCGCATCGCCTTCAGTGCGGCAATCACATTACTGCCAAAAGCAATTGAATTAGGCGTCACCATAAATCTCCGGTTTGTATGTTGCTGTTGTTTTTTGGCTAACCAATAGTTGCAATATACGTACATAGTATATGGCAAAGATACATTAATACTAATGAACATGTATGGGTGTGTATGTGTAGAGCATATACACATATTTTTATGCAAGAAAAATAAAATAAATGTTCGGGTTTGCCACTCAAAGTTGCACATTCAAAGCTTGTCATAATTATTATGGCACTGTTATGCTGCTGATCTGAGTTCAACAATGCTAACGAGTCATGTAAGACGGCGTTCACAATGGGTACTCTTTTGTCGCTCATTATCGGCATATTCTCTTTTGGTGTCGCTCTGTGCATTCACACGAGCCAAAAGAGTTCAGCAGCTTGAGTTGAGCTTTTTGTCTTCCTTTTCACAATATTTTCGCAAATGTTTTATGCGGTTCGGCTACGCGACACTTTGAGTATGTTGGTCTTACATTTTGCTTAGAAGAAATAACCATGAATTTGATAGAACAACAAAATACCTGCTATTAATATTTTCAGCGAAATACTTATGACGCGAATTCACCCATTAGAATGTATTAAATCTCCGCTATTAATATTTTCAAGGCTAAATTTATGACGGGAATTTTGTAATCTATCGGGAGGTAGTACATACTCGTAATTTTTTTTAAGCCATATTTTTATTCTATTTGTTAAAAAAAATTCATGAATTAATTATATTTCTTGTATTTAACAAAATTATATTGGAACTCGATCCTTTCCGTTTAAAAGAAATAAATATGAACGCATCTGATTATTTCTAAATAAATATCAAAACGTAAAAGTTACTCCACTTTTATTAAAATTCATTTCTATAAATTATATGTATTATTACGTTGAAAACTGCAAAATGTTATAAATTTGATGATTTCTTATTTTGATTTTTACACATCAACGAGCAAGAACACAAAGCGCGCCACCCGAGCACGAGCGGCACGGTCCCTTTGGCTTTCCTCGTCTACAAAAAACCGGTTTGGCGACAAAAGAGTCCGTGTGTGAACTGGCACTAAAAAAACAAAAGCGAGAGTTCAAAAGTACCGTGTAAGAAAATTTTGAACCACCAACAAAAAGCAAGTAAATATATAAGTACATACCTAATTGCTCTCTGAGTAATTTGAATACGAACCAAATTCTTATACTTGAAACTACCTCTCCCATGATTATTTCAAAATTCGATTATGTAATACAAATACTATGCCTTGGATCTCAGATGCTTAGTAAAATTTATTTGACTTTGAAAACTTCTGATAGATGAGCACTATAGAGTTGGCAGAACACTATTATGAAAACAAAAAGTATTCGCTAATACGTCGATTTCCATTTGTGTTTTATTCGACAAATGAAAGGTTTTTTAAATTTTTGAGTCGTTACTAGATGTATTTTCAGGATTGCTTTACATCGGAGCTATACTCGGAGTAGTACAAATTTGTAAATGAATGATATTCGACGTGAATCGTTTTATCTCTTCCATATTTCTTTACATTATGTTTCAACTACCTGTTCGGTTGGTCCTGGGTGACCAAAAAAGTAGGTGTAGATGAGGATCTGAAACTCGATGAAGATTATAGCCAAACAAAAGAAGACTCGCAGAAACTTTGAGAGTCACCCAAGCAGCCAGTTGAAAACGTTTAAAAGCAGCTTGATACATTCGAAAGCAAGAAAATTAGATGCCGTATAAATCGCAGCCAATAGACGTTGCAAGACGATTTTGAATTTCAGTAAAACAACTTGAACTCTTAAAAATTTAGTTGTTTTGTATCGGATTGTAATTGTTGTTGAAAAGTGGTCGTAACTCAGAATATCATATCTAAAATCTGACCAACCTGCCAAATGAGGGCAGTTCTTTGGGGATGTACTCCACAAATTGCCAGAAAGATGGAAAAAAGTTATAGTTTCAGACGGACAATACTCTGAGTAATTCTAATGCATATGGTTTTCTTAAATTAGGGTTCAAATTAAAAAAAATTGTAATAGACCCAATAGTTTTGAACCTTTCTAGATAGGTGAAGCGTATTCCTTCAGACAGTTGGGGTCTCATTTTCTTACAGGGAATTTATGAAATTAATCTGTACGAGTGTATTTCCAACAGTAAACGCTAATGACTACGTAATTGTTTATTTTGTTGTTGTTTTTAAATATGAGCTTTGCAGTCTACTGCATTTATAAGACGCAAGTGTTTGTATGTGGATATTTGCCAACATTTTTACACACAGGTATGCATATGGGGATTCGAGTCATGCGGGCACTGGGTTTGTAGCACATTAACCTTGCACTGGGGCATACTTAGTGCACTGCGCCCTAAACCAAAGCCACAATATGAGATTATACATTTATTACATTGCTTATGTATGAGTTTTTTGGCACATACATATGTATATATGTACATGTATGTATGTATGTATATTTAGATAAATGCGTTGCAAATGTCAAACTGTGGGTAAGTAAACTATTCATTGTTTCCATTATCTTTTTTGTTGTTTTTTTGTTTTCGCACATGTGCTTTACTCTTTGAATTAATGTTCTCATACTCTTTCAAAGGTCTCACGCGGGACTTTGAAATGACTGATGCTGCAATTAGATATTGCTCGTGTTTTAATGTAAGTAACATTGTTTAAATTTTTTTTTTTAATACTAGGCATGAAAGGCCGAATGTGGGGCTGGGTATTAGGTAACACTTTAGATAATAAAAAATAATATAAATTAATTAAAATTAGTATTCAAGAAAAAATTGTTTGCTTATTAATTAGTTACTGGTTTCAAAACACCTTTAGAACAAATGTTAAACCTTCGTGATTTGGAGTTTGACAACTGTCATAGAAATCTATGGAAAGTATACATGTTACTAGTTTAAAACAGTTTAGTTGAAATTGATAATTTGAATTTGATGATTTAAACAAAAGGTTAAAAAAGCCAAGAATTTTTGAAAGATTACTTGAGTAAACCCTTTGTTGTAGCAGCAATTGTTGAAAATATTATATCATTTGATTTGACAGTTCAACACTTTTACGAGAATGCATAGTTAAAATTAGTATTTAAAACACTACTTTCTAAAACGACATCAAAGTAGTGAATAGAAAAGCTTAGGGTATATTTTTACATATTTTGAGAATACACAAATACATTTTTGAAGAAAAAACCACATATTTTTTGAGTTAGAGGCGATCTCCGACGCCGCTAAAAAAAGGCTCTCCACCGCTGCAGTGATTCCGGTCTTCTCCGTGGTTGAAAAAAAAAAAAAAATCACTCTAGAAGATTTTGTTTATACAATGACTTGCGGCTAAAAAAAACTGTTAGGTTATTGCATGGAGAAATATACAAAACATATAAAAATATATGATAATGATCTGATCATTTGTCACCGAGTAAATTTTGCAGCAAACTCGAAAAATGCTGCTTCGAGAAAAACGCAAAAGCGTTTAAAAATAAACGGATAGAGCTGATTGAACTGAGCGGTTACATTTCAGAAGGCTGTAACTCAAAAAATATTTGAAAAATTCAGGTATAAACTATAGAAATATGTAAAAAATAATGTTTTTTTTTGTTATTAAAATTTGGCGGTGTCTTTAAGATGTTTTTTCAACCGAATCCCAAAATATAGACGAAATAACTGATAGAAGCTAGCTTCAATACGTATAGCTACAGAATTTATACAAGCGAGTTTTCAAGGTAATTAAAAAAGTATTTACCTATACCTGACCTAAGCCATAATTTTCGATATACTGATTCCATAAAAATTTCTGTGTAATACTTACAAGTATTTTTCATGAAATTGTAAAAAGACTAACGGTACGAAGCACCTACGTAAAATTTTAATTCAAACTGAACTTCTCAAGCAACAATGTATAGAACAAATGCAAAAGCGGCGAAGGAGCAAAGTGGCTTGTGGCAGGGCAAACTTTTTGGTATGCCCAACACCGCATGTAAAAAGCCGTAGAAGTCAAACCGAAACCAAGTCAAGAAGTAGAGAAAAAAAAAGAAAACAGAAAAAACAACGAAACAACAAAGAATGCACAGAATGCGCAAAAATATGTCGGCAGTTAATAAAATTTAATTAATTTATCTCTTGCAGACGAACGATGAAGAACTTTGGTAAAATTACTGAGGCAACAGCAACTTCCACTCGGACCCAACTCATGCCGAAATTGCACGAGCACATAACATGTGTGTAAATACTGATCCATAGCACAAGGTGTGTATGTTTGTTGGCAATAATTTTTGCCGGACGTTGTCATGAGCCATAATAATATTCGCAGCACAGCTTTTTGCTGCCGTCCCAGCTATTTACGTGCATACTTTTTCACTTCTTGCCGCTTAGTTGCTCACTTGGTGTGGTGTGGTGTGGTGTGGTGACATTCCATCATTTCCAACAGCATACCAAGGATGGCCGAGCGATTGGAGATGGCCTCTGCAGCAAGCTATGCACACACACACACACGCGCGCGGCACAATTCCGATGCTACAACAGGCATTATGTACAGCTGTTGCATGCAGCTGGTGACAGCACACACATACCAAAAGGCTTTGAGACGAGGCAAGCAGTTAGAGAGGCAGATTTGTTGAAGAGAAGATAATAGTCAATGTGTAGAATTTCAAGGCAAATCAAGCGAAAAATTTCAAACAAATTGGTTGCACACATAAAAGCAAAAAGCAAAAAAGTTGCAAAATAAAAATTCAAAGCTCGTAGCATTGACGAAAATACGGCACGGGTATGTGTACAAAAAGAGCAAATTACTTTTGCAATAGATAGCATGGAAAAAGGTGGCAATTGGTTGCAAGCAGCGCAGCTGTTGGTGGTGGGCGTGCGGGCAGAGGGTTTTATTGCTCGAAACACGGGCATTAGATGTGGTTAAATATTTCATGAGCGGTTATTAAATGTTGCTGTTTTGTTGTTGTAGCTGTTGCTTAGCAGCCTGCGGTCGCTATTTACCATGCGGTTACAACAAATGCAATAAAAGTTTGTAGTATGAAACTGCAACAACAAACATGGCAAATTATTTTTCTTCATTAGAATGCCTCATGTTGTGGCAAGTAGTTGACTTTTTAACGATATTAAAAATACAACATGTTTGAAAAGTTTGTTTCAAATAACAATAAAAAAATATTATATTTTTTAGAAATTTTTGGAATTTTTTCTTGTAAATTATTTTTTACTAAATATTGACTATATTTTGTTTAAAATATTCAATCGAAAGTATGACATTTAATTCAGCTCCAAATTATTTTAAACCACTGTACTAAGTGACTGTTCTTTCATGCAGATAAGATTGTTAATTTTCATTGAGAAGAACAACCATCTAACATTTGTTGTGAAGTCGGGACTATACCGTCAATATTCGAAAATATCGGGTGAGAACACTTAAACACAGTTTGTCTATAATAGTAGCTTTAGCCAAAATATGGCGAAAGTTGAAATTTCAAGAAGGTGTCAAGTTATCGCAGTGATGTATCCGCTAAGAGAGAACGTTACTTCAATCCTCTCAGCCGGACAGTTAAGCTTGCTTAATGCGACTAGGGTAGAAAAAGTGATGTAATTAATGAAAGGTTAGGTCACAATAGAGCAGAAAACGTATTGCAATCTTCATATTTAAGATTTTATATTCACTTAAGTTTTTTTGCATACTTTTTTTTTGGGCTGTCACATCTCGTGATGATATGCATTAAATGGAAAGTGTTTATCATACGACATGGTGTACTTTGTCAAAGAAAATGTGTTACAACTTGCATTCATTCAAATCGCACTTAACCTGTTTGTTTTTCGAAAGATCATAGCTAAAATATAATTTCTTCGTTTTTCGAAGTTAGCCTCCAAAATATAAATATTTGGCTTCGAAGTTCGAATTGATAATAGTTCTTACTAAGAAATGTTTAAATGTGTGTCAATATCAAATAATATATTTTATATATATTATGAATTATTGAAACGCTTCAGAGTTAACAACGGTATAATATTTTTGGAATAAATATAATTACCTATATGTGTATGTATTTCTTAGGACTCTGTTTTCTGTAATATTTATTTTATATAATAATGTGGGCACTTACAAGCATCTACATATACATACTTGTATACATATTTTTTTGAAAGCAAAACGTTTTTTTTTGTTGTTTGGACTACGACGATAATGAGAAGTACCATAAATGTATTAATTGTATATTTTGCTTAGAGAATTCTCAGTAAAATTCTTCTAAACAGACCCAACACCAAATAGATATACTCCGTGGCGAGCTGTTGTGCAATGCGCTTATTATTGTTGTTGTTTTTTCACATGGTTAACAACAACAACAGCAACCGTTGTGCAAATTACAAATACTCTTTGCAACTTTTGCTTCATTTGTAACGCCCGGGGATATCCTTGCTTTCGTTTTTTGTGTTTGTTTTTACCTGCATCATTGCTCCTCCGTACTTGCCTGATCAGACGGTGTAAAAGCAAACAGCTTCAACATATTCTTCAACACTTTCTCCGCAATTGCAGTGTGTACGCTTTTTCGTTTTTTTCTCTCCCTCATACCGCATTGATTGTACGTTTAATTTTTGCATCCGTTAAACAACCAGCATGTGTTTGCCACCGCAACACAACAACAACAACAACAAAAAACAATAAGTACATAATCAAAAAAGCAACAACACTTTTGCCATTTTCATCATCGTCATCGGTGCAACATCGATTATTTGAAATGTGCTTGGCGCGCTTGGCGAAATATATGCGCATATCTTATGGCAGCAACAACTCCTAAGTAAGTGCATGTGAGTATTTCTTTACGTTGATGGTGACGAGGGCGCGGTGTGGGTTAGCAGTAGCAAAACGCTTTCGTGGAAGGCAGCAGCAGCAACACTTTGATCGGCGTGTTTGCATTTATGCATGAGTGTGATGGTGCAAGTATGTTTTTAACCATCAGCGCGAATGCCTCGGGAGAAAGAGTAGCACCGGCGACAACGGCAGCCGGCAATAAGTGTAATGCCATGTGACTATGTGCATGTGTACGTATGGTACTTACCCAGTAGGGAAGCGTGGTAAACATTAAAAAAATATTCCAAAGTTACTGTAAAAATAAATAGGTCGATATTTCATCGACGAAAGGGAAGCATACTTTATCTTGTTCCCATCTACCATATATAAGATTTTCTATACAAGTGAAATGACTTCAGAAATAATCATAGGCAGCCTTTACACATTTTGATCCAAATGGTTAAGGCAGGTCCTCTAAAAAACAAGGTTTACCAATTATAGATACACAGATTTAAACCCGCTGTCGAAGAATATAAAAAAGCTACATGTTTTGTTCAAGAACAAATTAAACGCATATAATTTTCAAGCACTTTTTCAGCAAAGGCGTCAATCTTTTCGGGATTATCTACGTAGAAAAGCGACTTCACATAATCCCACAAAAAAATAAAAGGTCAGCGGTGTTAAATTGCATGATCTTGGAGGCCATGCCACAGGCCAACGATGCGAGACAATACACTGACCAAAAGTTCCCATCAATAAATTGATTAATTCGTTCGCTGTATGGCATGTAGCACCATCTTGTTGGAACCAAAGATCGGCCACATTAACATCCTCTAATTCAGGCACGAAAAAGTCACTAATCATAGCTCTGTAGCATTTCCCATTGACAGTGACATTATGGCCGGCTACATTTTGGCAGAAATATGGACCAATAATTCCCTCCATAGAGCACACCACACAGTGACTTTTTCAGCATGGATTATCATCACTCCAAATGCGCCAATTTCCTTTATTAACGTAACCTTTCAATCAATAGTGAGCATCAGGGCTGAACAAAATTTCATTGTAAAAATCGGGATCGGTGGTCTTCTCGTTTTGGGCCCATTCAACGAACGTGCGACGCGCTGTCAAAAAACCAACTGCAAGAAAGTTATTGGCTCATTGAAAAGCACACGTCCACACGTTATAAGGCAATTTGTCTGCACATATTCTTATAAAATCATATAAAAAAAATTTTATGATCTTGAATTTCCTTCTGGGTCAATGTATGGCATTCACAAGTGCAGATACTTGAGTACATATTTATGTTGGTATTTGCAATACTTAGCCAGTCAGGTGTAAACGTTTGCATTTTTCTGCGTCGTTTCTTCGATTTATTTATTCAACGTATGCATGTATGTATGCGCTCACATGCACATATATTTACATACATATGTATATACTTTCACACATAAAGTTTTTGTGTATGTTTTTTTAATATGTTTGCCACCTGTAGTGTATACATAAGCACAATCACTACAATGAACATGTATGTATGTATGTACCTATACATTCGTGTAAGTGAGGCAGGCTGCTGGTGGCAAGTGTGTTCATAAGAAACTTTAGGAATTTCTAGATTTTTTGCAATTTTTCTCGCACTTGTTCTTGTAGACCCACCTAGCCCTGTAACTGTAGCTATATCTAACTATACGTGTACGTGCATATGTAGGTTTTTGCATGTTGCCGTTAAAAGTATTTTAGAATTTTGTTCGATAATTTAAGTATTTTGTATTTGGTAAATTGCTCAAATCCAATTCTATTGTTGATTAATTGAAATATTCATCATGTATATGTATACTCATGCGTACATATGTACATACTATGTAACTATGATAATTTTTTGACAAGAGCAGAGAAGGGACAAATTGAAAATTGTAATACTTTTTAAACAACTTTAGAGATACATATCTCCCTGAATACAAAGAAGCTCGATAGACTTCTTATGATGGGGGTATCATGATCGAAAATCATGCATTTACTGACGAATGCCAAACGGTCACTGAGTTTTTGGGAGTCTCAGCTTTGCATGTATCCCTCGAATACCGGGTACCCGTGTTCTTGCAGTTCCTATAAACTAACAGTTTCCTGCGATTCCCTTAAGACTTATATCAATATGAAAATTATCAAGCTATGGCTCGAAACACTTGAGACGTGGGTTCAGCGACCCCTAAGTAAGCCCCTTTGTGTATATATTTACGTATGTATCTAAATACCATTTTCAATATCTAACTGCGTTATTTTTTTTTATCGGTTGGTAGCCTTTTCTATGGTAATAAGCCTCTTCTTAATGAATATTTCAGCAAAATAAAAAAGTTTGTTTTATAAAATCTTACCACTTTTGAATTTCAAAAAATCGATTGCATACATATTCATCGAATGTACATATATTTGTGGATATTCTCAGATCTCAGTTGGTCCGGCTGATAGTTTCGGAGATATGAGCATATTTGTAAGAACTTAGTGTAATCGGCTACAGAAACTTTAAACCCGTTTTTCTCGAAACGCTGCTTCCAGAGAGGGTGAGGAAAATTTCTCCGAATCGGCTAGACCAATTGACTTAAAATTTTTACACGAACTTCCAGTTATATTTGTCAAATATTTATTCATATTAATTTTGATAATAATTTTGATAAAAAAAAAATGACCAAAAACGAAAGCCGCTCTTTTGTCCAAAATCAAAATTTTACCAGTCTTTTGATCATTACCCGTATTCATCTATAGCAATAAAATTTTTTTTTTTTGCTTTTTGGAGTTGAGCTAATTTTAAGCCAAAAAAATTTCTTCAACGCAAAACACATTTTTTCGGAGGTCCTCCTGTGGATCGGTTACAGAATTCGATAAATCCAAAATTTTTCAAAATAAGTCGCCGATTATGAATTTACGATCAATTCTTCAAATATAAATATTTTTTTTTATATTTATTGATGGAAATGTATCTTCAAAAATAGTAAAAAAAAAGTGCCATCGATTTTAATAGCAAGTGGATATAACCCGTTAAAACCGGTTTACTACTTTCAACTTTAACTGTCCGAAATTTTAGCTCACACTCACTGAAAATGTAAAGGTCAAGGATAATTGAAAATTCAGTTGGATCCAACACAGCCATAAGTAAGTCAACAGTGTTAGATGCAATGTTTGGAAAAGCACCAAAGTTCTTCGTTTTTGGTTTGACTGAAATAACAGTAAATAACCAAATAAGTAGAGGTGTGTACATGCAAATGAATATGCGTAAGCTTCTTAAATTTGTGCAGAGGCCGACATAAATGTATATACTGATGTTGCAACACGGCTGTGAGTGTCATTAACATTTCATTTGGTGTGAAAGTGGTGCTTGCCTTGTGCGTGCAACACATGCGGTTACCATGCTCTATATGTGCGTATATGTGTGTGTGCGTTTGAGTGCGCAGGCATGGGTTTTAAGTTAGATGCATTGGGACTGATTGCCACACTGATATACAAGTATGCACCATTTATCCATTCAGCGGCGCAATCAACTCAATTCCGATGTAAAAGGCAACCACATCAAGACTTGAGCTCCACAAGAAGCACAGACAAGGGCAATACATACAGCTGCAGACAGCCGGCAAACATGCATTAGCAATGCGCATGCGTGTGCTTGTACTTGCCTATGTATTTGTGCCAGTACGCAAGTGTACTTAGGCTGACAGTAACTGCTGTTTGGTTGCTGATTGTTTGCAATTGCAACACACAGCAGCAGGAGGTAGGCAGCGGCAATCAAATGAGAATCTGCAGCAAATAGCAGTCGCCAAATGAATTTTCCAGCAGCTACTGCTTGAATGCGGAAAGTGGAATGTTACTGGGACAGCATGTCGTCCAAAGACAACGATGGCAACGATGACGACGATGACAACAAAAACAGCAAACAAACCGATCAACAAACAACTCCGGCGATGTAGATGCTGATGTTGCTGCGGAAATGCGGCCACATCGGCAAAGTTTAGTATTACCCAATCGTTGGTCCAGCTCTTCTAAATGCAGCTTAACATGTATATGTGTGTGTGTGTGTGTACTTTGTTTTGACTTGTATGAGTGCGTGTGTGCATTTGCTTTGACTGCCCACTGATTCCGGCCATCAAACATCACCAACAAGCACCAGCAAGCAGCGTGCGAACAAGCAACCAAGCGCACCAACAACAACCTACCGGTGCGATCAGTGATAATCGCGCAACCGAAATACTTTTTAAATTCTATAAATTTGTTCTGTGCTGATTACAGCTGGCGATTTGGCCACCACCAAAGCAGTGAGTACGCGTTCGCTACAAAAATTGTGCACCTTGGCGGCTCGGGGGTATGGGTGGCGGTAAATTGTTTACCTGTTCATCGTTGCAATGAAAGCGCATATCTGTTTCATTTATTTACGTTAGAAAATCCTTTATGATATTCTCTTGTTATTGCCAAAGTTATTGCATATAAAATTTTATATATTTTTGATCTAATCAAAATTTCATACGTTGGCATAATGAGTTGATATGCATTTTAAATGTAAATGTGTGCATGAATTATGACGTTGCGCGCAAGTGAATGTGCATTTAGATGAGCTTGTGCAGCTAAGCGTATATTTTGAAAGCTAAATCGACAGGTGTGCAAATAGTGTGGATATAATTAAAAAATATATAAATACAATAACTTTTAACTATTTGCTTTTAACTAAAGCTTTTTGACTTAATTTGAGATAAGCAAAGTTTTTTTTTTCTATAGCATGCGATGTCTTTTCTGTCGGTATGTAAATGTTGTATATGAGCGTCGACAATATTCATTTCCTACTGTCAGAGAATAACAATAACAAGCTTTTAATTCGGTTGTACCGTAGATATAATACTCTTCACAAATAAAAAGTTCCCATTGAAGAACCTGATTTTGAACGGTCAGTTTGTAAGACAGCTTTATGAAGTAATGGTCTGATGTGAACAATTTATTGGGGACTTATAGCTTTACCTTGAGTATTGCTAGATGCCAAATTTCGTGAAGATATCTTGTCAAATAAAAAAGTTTTCCATATATAAACTTGAATGTGATTGTTCAGTTCGAAAGGCAGTTATAAACCATAGTGGCTCGATATCGGCGGTTTCCGACAAATGAGTGGCATCTTGAGGAGAAAAGGATGTGCGCAAATTTCGGATCGATAACTCAAAAACTTAGGAATTACTTCGGTTATGTACAGACAGCTAGGCGCCTGAGTCCTGTTCAAGGGCTGGGCAGGTGCAAACAAGCTCTTAAAACTTCATTGGTATGTGTCGCCTGGCGTTGTCTTCATAAACACAATTCCTCCCCAAAATATTATATTCCTGACCGTCAATCCTCGCTAGGTCACCGACTACGCCGGCTCACCGTGATTCGACGGTTCACTTAAGTAAGCCATGAATAATTTGAGATACATCAGCTAAATGCGATTACCTGGTAATATTTCGGTATGTGGTAATGATTTTAGATGAATTAGAGTGGGTAAACAAAACGAATATATTATTTTCGCTTTGTACTCTGAAAAATAGGTTCTTAAACACTTCTACGAAAATCTGTCCAAGTATGAGATCGTAATTATTCCGTCCTCCGCTTTCAGTTTTCTATTAGTTTCTTTCCAATCGTTTAAAAGACCAATCGTTTAAAAGATATTAACGGTTAAAGTTGGGTTATTTTAAGGCAATTTTTTTTGAATTTGAATTATCTTATACAGTAGCGCTTTATGAGAAAAATGGTCCGTGAAGGTGTATCTCTGCAAACAAAGCTCTATTGAAGTGCTCTCTTATACATCTGAAGTAAAGAAGTCGTTTGTCTTAAAGTAACGCTAACGTGACGTCAGCAAATATATTATTACGTTGATTTAAAAAAAAAATGGACGAGTTATGAAGATTTCATAGTTTTCGTACGCTTATTTAGCATATAAAGTAAAGTAATTTAAGTTAATTAGTTTAGAATTCTGTTAATTTTAGATAAATTTACATATCACATTTTTTATGAACAAGCGCTACGCGGGCACACGCTAAAGAGTAGAGCATTCTCACTAAGTTTCCATCATTACATTGTCCACTGCAGTATATCACCACACATACGAGTATATACACACCTACACACTTTGTGTTCCGACGTACTCTTACATTCTTCCCATTTCATTGTGAATTTGTTAAGTTCTCCTTGTTTGCTTATTATGACAGATCACCGTCTAGTCATTTTCAATGCTTTGATTGCATCCTACTCGCGAAAATACTCAACAGCATCACAAGCATGTAAAGTGATATAACTATGCAAAAAAGACTAATAAAGCATTTTGGCTATTTGCAAATTGCACAGTTGTGTGGGTTGTGATCCTTTTAAACAAACTTCTTTGCTATGAATTTGCATTTCTTGACATTTATCTAATTTTCATATACTCGGATAAGATGTTTAGCTATTTTATAAACTTGTTTTGGCAGTGTGGGCGTATATTTTGTAGATAGAAGAACGAATCGGTTCAATATTTTATACTATAAAAGAATTTGGGAATATCAGATGTTAACGAGATCGATTGAATCACCGTTCTCTTAGAGTAAATTGTGTATAGAAGTCCTAAAGCTCTTCATGAAAGCAAAGTGAAAACAATACATATATTTCATATGATGATTTGAACATGAACTCACTGTGTTAGGTTTCTTGAAAGCTTTCTTAAGATATTAGAGATACTTGGACTGGAAAACATTAAAATTTTGTTGTCAAATAACTTTAAGCTTCAATAAGCTAGCTTTAAAGCGAGTATAGTTTTTTTTATGGTTATCCTGATTACCGAACTAGTTCGAGAATATAGCGCATGCGTAGTCTCGAATTGACCGACTCTTTTTTAATGCCCTCCAATGCAATATGTTATTAGCCATGTTGCTATTGTTGTTATATCTTTTCGGTGTGATAGTTATATACACACAGCAGTCAGGGCTAAACGAATTCGTCTAACCTGCTGAACTTCAATTTCAATACCAGTCAGTTAGCTTGGTCACAGCATGGACGTCAAAGCATTCATGACAAGATCTTAGCGGACAAGATCGCTGCACAAGTAATGTGTATTTCTGTGTGTGTGTGTGTGAATAGCATTTAAGCATGCGCCTTGGAATCTCAGTACCAGGGTGTGGCGTGTACGGCAACGGCGTCAGGAGCAACTTCTTAGCGCTGCAGCAAACTCATAACAGCGACGGACATAAATAAGATGGCATGAAGAAAGTATCAACCAGTTGGCCATTTGACCAGCTGACTGAGGTGGGGTGATCATGATAAGTAACGGGTATAGTGTCTCCTCCCACACCACAATCACTGACAAGGCGCAAGGCAGCACCTTAGAAATTACAACAAAAGTGCGGAGATTCTTACTGAAATATGCAATCGCCGTTCCTGTGATGGGTGTGTACACTCACACACACACACAGGGAAATATTATGGTTGTGTGTGAGCATCTTGTGCGCATTCATATTTCCATTTGATTACATTTGCGGCCAACAACTGACGCCATTTATCGCCTGGTATAACTGTAAATGATGCATTAAGGCGCGTTGTGCCAGCGCAATTGTCACATAAAGCGAATATTTTTGAAATATGTGCTCATATTGTACTTATGTATATACTTAGGTAAGGCTCTAATCGCACAACAGCTAACTGTAAATGGAATTTATATTTACTAAATTGTCTGAAAATCTTTTGTGCGTTCAACTCGGTTTCAGAATTTATTATAGATTTCGTCTGAGTCTTACTTCGGGATTTGTGGCGTTGCCATTTTATTTGTGATGCCATAAAATTTGAATACCCCAACCGCGCATTTGCCACATTGCCACAAGATAGAGATCTTAAAAATGAGCCTTCATATGCCCCAAACGATGGCATAATTGTCGGTGTGTGCGTGTAACGGTGTCTAGCTGCATACACGAAACAGAAGAATGATATGCAAATGCCACACACACCTTACCACCCTGCCTCCTTGCCTCGTCCATCATGCACCACATCCACGCACACATACAAATGTTGCATATTTACTTGCACGTCGCTCAACTACTCACCATTCTTGTCGCGCTTGAATAGGCACAAAAGTGATTTATACGCCGTTGAGCCACTTGGATCGCAGTGCTCACTATATGCATACACACACACACATAGGTACTGATGCACATTTGACAATAACAATAAAGCATCATCTAATCTTAACGATGACACAAATACCAAGATGTGAATTTCATCAATTACATTGTGTCATAATTGCCAACAACAAAGCAACAGTGACAACCACAACAACAACAACCACAGTAATAACAACAACAATTGCATTAATGCGCACATATTGCACATAAAATACACAAATGACCGACCACAATGACCAACAGTGCGAGCGCCCAAGCGTTGAAGCAACACAAACAATAATAGAACGCGCTTCACGAAGCCTACGCACGTCGCGCATGCGTCTCTCGATAACAGTTGCGCATTTATGGCATGCATCATATGATCTTGAGGTATTGCTGCTTGGTCCTGCCATAGCGTACAGATTGTGCTGCCTTCAAACAATAACATGCTGATGGAGTGTCGTGTTGTTGTAGGCATTGAAATGCATTGAAGCGCGTCGCGTTCTGTTGAATTGCGCTAAAAGTTGTGGTCATATTGTAAGTATGATGTAAGAATTGATAAAAGATCGCTTTCGTTGTTGTTCTCGATGGCATACATTTGAATTCACAGCGGCAAGCTACACTGCGCAGAATTATTACAGCAACTCTAAAGTGCTGGTACTTACCGCCGATATCGGCTCACTATAAAGTATAGCTGCGACACAAACTGACCGTTCAATCTCAAGTCCTTGTATAGAAAATTTTTTCATTTCATAAGATATCTTCACGAAATTTTCGTAGAAATTTTGCAGATCAAGGCACTATAGAATATTGCTGTCAAAATCAAATTCTTGTATGGAAAGCTTTTTTGTTTCACAAGATTTCTTCCTAATAATGAACAAAGTCAACACATCTTTTTCCTTAAACATTTTCATTATTCCTGCCTTCCCAACATTTAGAAGGATTTTTCAGTGACATAATTATACCAAAACTACCTCGTTCTTCAATTCTAAAATATTTTCTGAATTTTATCAACTAATTCTCATTGCGAATAATAAGGATAGAATTTCTTTAATGGATAGCTGTCAAAGCAGCTGTAAGTTGACTTTTATATTTCGGGATTTGACAACACTAGTGTTGTAATCTGGCAAGTCTCAACTTTATTGTAAAGTTTTATATATTTGATGTTATACATACTCCTTGAGCTAGGAGCGCTATTTGTGTTGTTTACAGTAACTTAAAATATTCATCTCAACCAAAAGATTGAATTAAATCGCGAACATTTTCGCGCGACTATTTTTCACAATTTTCTACGTGGGTTAACTCAGTAACAGTGCATCGATGAACTTAATTTAATTAATGGCGATGAAGCTCCATCAAGGACCAGTGTTTATCGATGGTATGGTGAATTCAATCGATGTCGTAGATCACTCCATGCTTAATTCCAATAAAAAGTAATATATCTTTATACGCTTTTTAAGCTTTATGATAAGATTTTTCTGTCAGTGTACTTAAAAGATATTCAGCGTTCCTTCAAAGTGCTCATTCAGCCAAACAAAGCAGAATGGCAACAAAAGCACATCAAATGCTTTGGAAGATGTGTGGCTTTTCATACATTGATGACGCTAATAAGGAAGTAAGTAGATTTGTATGGCGCACCTTAACATTGCGCACCTTGAATCAAGGCAAAAGTGATGAACATCGAAGGTATGGCTCAACGAATTCTATGAATGAGGTTGAGATCTTTAAGTAAATAAGGATAACCATTTAGCGGTGCTTTTTGGTATATGAAACGCTTTTCTCATGAAATTATGTGCTCCTTCAAGAAAGAGCAGTAAGCACGAGAGAACCTGTTATGTGAATGACCCACCCTATATAAATTTTTGCATGGCAAACAAAGATGATTTCCAAATATCGTTTTAGTTTGAAATTTCTGACGAATATACGCACATATGTCATATTTGCTGAAGTATATACATATATATGTACATATATATTGTTTGCATGACTTTAACTTTAGCTTTATATTATCTTTAAACAATACTGAGTAAGCGCATACATTGGCGCACTTAAGAGTGAGTATTTCATTTCTAAACTGAAGGAGTAGTAATTTCTGACGAATTTCCGAAAACAAACACATACACTTACTCAGGGACTGGAGTAACACTACCGGATATTCAGTCACTCTTGGATGAAATGAAATTAAATAGAGTCTCTAAATGGTTTTATGTGCAAAGTTGCAACTAAGTGTACAAGCGAATAATTTATCAGCAGCGGTTTGAACTGAGTGTGTACACTGACTATAGTTTATAAGAGATGAAATTCAATTTGACTAAGTGTTCAACCTCTGCGAATGGCAGGCACCTTGCCGTGGTGCAGGGGCTTAAGTCGCAGGCATTCTCGGCATCTCCCAACTGGTGCGAGCGGTGCTTGCACCCTCACACTGGTTGTCAGAAGCCGTATGCGTGCGACAACCAAGAGCTGCCACCTCCTAATCCAGGGTGTTATGCGACTCCCGTGCCCATTGGATGATTTGCAGCCAGGAGGAAAATTCGGCTGTATTCTAACGGAGCCTTCCCAACACCGGGCCGCATTGGGAAGTAACGGTGGCCTTACCGCGTCAAGGGGCTCTGGCGCGGCGGACTATTTGTTCCCCTTTCCAATAGCTGACCCGACGGCGCGCCTCGTCGTGCCAAGGGTCGTACGAACAAGATGAACAACAAAGACAACAACAAAACCACAACAACAACAACAAAAGGATCCCGGCAACAACAACAGCAAACGACGATGGACATTGATAACGACAAGGGCAGCGGTGCAGGTAAGGGCGAATCAGGGGCTAAACGCAAGTTCAGCTTCCTGGACGCCCTTTCGCCAGAGGAGCGAGCGCTGTTCGAGGAGCATGCCAGAGACGACGACGATGACATGCCCTCGTGCAGCGGCGTTCAGCAGGCGAATTCGACTGCGGCCGCTGCGCTAAAAGAAAAAGAGAAACCCACGGAGACTCTCTCGAGCAGGAGCAACTGCTCGGATGCAGAGGAGTCGCAACGGGCGACCTCCGGTGGGGCTCAAAAACGGAAAAGGAAGAGGGGAGGCAGACTTCCCCCCCTGCCACCAACGGGATGTCCGGGAGGACAAGACGATCCCAGAAGGAAAGGTATGAGCGGTGCCAGCCTGAAGTGGTACCTAAGGCACCTCCAGGAGGGAAGAACTCCGGAGGTAGCAGAAAGCCTAGCGCGGAACAGGGTGAGAGGTGACAGCACTTCCCCGGCTTCCGAAAAACATAAGGGTGGAAATACCGCAGCCATTAGGAAGCGCAATGGCAACAATCGAGGCCACTGCCCAGTAAACGCAACTCAGCCCGCAGGCCGAGGTTGCGAAAGGGCAGCTCCCTCGACCACCCAAGCGGCTAAGCGTAAAAGCGGACAGCTGACGCCACAGGAGCCGAACAACACCAAGCGGCAGAGGGGCAACAACGCACAGGCGACTAGTGGCCACCGCTCCGCCCCAAACCTCCCCCGGCCAGTGGAGGGACAGCGCAGGTATGCGGACGCCCTCAAAGGCATTCGCATGGCTGTGCTGCCGCTGAACTACCCGGCGGAGGCGCTGGGTGCGGAGGAGCTCACATCGCTCCAAGACTTACTCATGGAGGAGGTATTCAGAGGATCTGGATACAAGGCCTCCTTCCATGGGGTATATTTCAAGGGAGGCATGCTGCAGGTTGACTGCAAGGATGAGAGGTCGGCTTGTTGGCTGAGGGAGATCGCTCCCAAGCTAACAGGCTGGAACGGCCCCATCCTCTGCGCGAAAAAGGGGGACGAAATTCCGCCCATGCACAGCATGACGGTCTTCCTCCCCAGATGCGCAGGAAAGCCTTACGAGTTTGCTTTAGGTCTCATTCGCAATCAGAACGATGGCCTCGATACATCGGCCTGGCGGGTGACCAAGAGCATAGCGGAGGATTCAGGATGGAAGCTCAACCTCTGCATTGATGACGAATCATACAAATTCGTCAGGAGGGTGAGCTTCCGCCTGAACTACAGGTTCAGCTCGGTGGTCCTGAGGCCGTTCAAGCCAAAAACGATCACCGAGGGCGATGCGGGAAAAGATATGCAGGTGGATGAGGTTGCGACTCAACCCTGCGCAAGTACGTCGAAGCAGGCGGCAACTGCTGAGACAATGGCGAAGGTCCCCTCCGAGAAGACGGGCGAGCAAGGAGGGGCGCTACCCTCCACTCAGGAGCTTCTGGAGGGGCTCACAAACCTGGCGGGAGACATCGCGGAGGACGGTGAGCATGAGGACCAACTCCTCATGGAACCGATCCTGTAGTGGGGCCGCGTCTAGAAGTTGCCCAGGTGAACCTGCATCACGCGGCGTCAGCCTCGGCGGTTATCGCGAGCAGGTTCACGATGGATGGACTGGGCATACTGCTGATCCAGGAGCCGTGGGTCAATAAAGGAGAGGTCAGGGGCCTCAAAACGGAGTCAAATAAGGTAATCTGGGATCTCTCAAGTGAGAGACCCAGAACCTGCATAGTACTTAGGAACGGTATTGACTTCTTCTGTATTTCAGAGTTCCTAACTCAGGACCTGGTCGCTGTGCAAGCGAAGAACGACGAAGGAGCGGACTTCGTCGTGGCAGCGGCCTATTTTCCGGGGGAGACTCCGACAGCACCCCCAGAGGCAGTCGGCAACCTGGTGGAGTATTGCAGGAGGAATAAGCTGCCCCTCATTATGGGCTGCGACGCGAATGCCCACCACACCGAATGGGGCAGCACGGACTGCAACACACGGGGTGAGTCTCTTATCGAGTTTATAGTCAGTAAGAATTTAAGTATAGCAAATGTGGGGTGCGAACCCACTTTTGTAACTAGTGTCAGAAGGGAGGTGCTTGATATCACGCTCAGTAACGAGTCTGAGGTAGGGCTGATCTCACAATGGAGGGTATCATCGGAACCCTCCATGTCGGATCACCGTATCATAAGATTCGTGCTGGGGATGGGGGTCAAGCAACTCCCTCCCAAACGTATCCCTGGGAACACGGACTGGGCCGCTTTCAGGGAAATACTCGCACCTAAAATTAGCAGTAGGGAGCAGCTGGATAGAAGCGCAACGGCTTCTGGATTGGAGAGCAGACTGTCTGCCCTAAACCAATCCATTATAGAAGCTTATCATAGCAGCTGCCCCCTAAAGACAACCGCCAAGGGCGGTAAATGCTCCTGGTGGTCTAGTAAACTCTCAGTACTAAGAAAAACGGTGCGCAAGCTATTCAATAAGGCTAAGCGCACCGGAAACTGGGAGGATTACAGATGCAGCCTAACTGCTTATAATAAGGAGATTAGGACCGCGAAACGGAAGAGCTTTAGGAAGTTCTGTGAGAGCGTCTCCTCAACCCCAGAGGCAGCTAGACTGCATAAGGCTCTGGCTAGAGGAAAGACGGACACAGCACTAGCGATTAAACGATCTGATGGGACCTACACGTCCAGCGCAGAAGAAAGAGCTACGGCTCTTCTACTAGCGCATTTCCCGGAGACGATTCAAGAAGACCAGATTCGACCTATGGTCGAACGTAGGCCGTCACGCTTGGACTGGACAGTCGCAAAACAGCTCTTCACTGCAGACTCCATCAAGTGGGCGCTGGCCTCCTTTGAAAAATATAAGTCACCGGGTGCGGACGGTATCCTTCCAGCTTTCCTGCAACAGGGGGAGCAGGTGCTACTGCCCCACCTTGTTCGGCTGATGAGGGATAGCCTAGCGCTGGCGTATATCCCAGAACCATGGCGCACCGCAAAGGTGATCTTCATACCCAAAGTAGGGAGGAAAGACTACTCATTGGCGAAATCGTTCAGGCCAATCAGTCTTACTTCCTTCCTACTCAAAAGTATGGAAAAGATCATAGACCACGAAGTACGATCGAAGGTGCTGAAGGCATCACCGCTTCATGAGAAGCAACATGCTTACAGAGCAGGCAGGTCAACAAACACTGCTCTGTACCAGCTAACCTCAGAGATCCAGAATTCGTTAGATAGGGGCGAGGTGGTGTTATGCGCCTTCCTCGACATAGAAGGTGCCTTTGACAACACGTCTCACGAGAGCGTGTCAAGAGCACTAGAGAAAAGGAGCGTGGCAGCACCAGTGCGCAGATGGATTACAGCCGTACTGCGCACTAGGGTGGCGGAAACCGCAGTAGGAGAAACTAAAATTCGTCTGGGAACAACAAGAGGCTGCCCACAGGGTGGAGTGCTATCCCCCCTACTTTGGAGCCTAGTTGTGGACGATCTCCTTGAGCGGCTGACTAGCAATGGAATCCGCTGTCAGGGATATGCGGATGACATTGTTATCTTAGCTAGAGGAAAATTTGAAGACACACTCTGCGATATCGTTCAGAGGGGATTGGGACTGGCAAAGGGATGGTGTAGTGGGGTTGGCTTAAGCATCAACCCCGCTAAAACTACAATCATTCCCTTCACCAGACGGAGATCACTGCCGGGCCTCAGGAGTATATCCCTGGACGGCAGAGTGGTTGAGATGGCCAGCACGGTCAAGTACCTGGGCCTCACACTGGATTCCACACTACGATGGAATCAGCATGTGAACCAGACCTTAACCAAAGCTACTAAGGCACTCATGGTGTGCAACCGACTTGCTGGGAAATCCTGGGGGTGCTCCCCAAGGACTATCAGGTGGATGTACACTAAGGCACTCATGGTGTGCAACCGACTTGCTGGGAAATCCTGGGGGTGCTCCCCAAGGACTATCAGGTGGATGTACACCATGATCGTGAGACCGATTATCACGTATGGAGCGGTATCGTGGGGTTCGAGAGCATCGCAGACTTCGGTAGGACTTAAACTGTCGAAGCTGCAAAGACTTGCCTGCATCTGCGCGTCGGGAGCAATGCGAACGTGTCCGACCGCAGCACTGGAAGTCATGCTAGAACTTTCACCGCTACACCTGGTAATCAAACAGACTGCCAAACGAACTCTGCTCCAAATGACAGCAGAGGGAGCTGGCAAAGGGAAGGTAATCTCATCCCAACAGATGAAAGAGCTAAGTGAGGAAATACCACTAGCCCTTCTCCCAAGGGATAGCATTACCAAAGTAGTAAACTTCAGCAGAAAGTTTCAAGTAACCCTTGGCAGCAAATCTGAGTGGAATGACTCTTCACTGGACCGGCTGCTAAGGGGTAGCACCATCAAGTGGTACACCGACGGGTCGAAAACGGAGGAGGGGATTGGTGCAGGGGTCGCTGGGCCAAGCACCAAACTCTCCATTCCCATGGGAAGTTTCCCAAGCATTTTCCAAGCTGAGGTCTATGCTATAAGTCGGTGTGTAGGGATAAACCTCCAACGCAACTATCGCAATAAGAGTATCGCTATACTCAGCGATAGTCAGGCGGCACTAAGAGCGATCTCAGCCTATGAGGTCAGATCTCTCCTAGTGATGGAGTGTATAGAACGGCTGAACAGCCTATCTAAGCAAAACCGAGTACACCTTATTTGGGTGCCTGGCCATAGGGGTATAGCTGGGAACGAACTAGCTGACGAATTAGCCCGCTCTGCAGCCTCTACAAAAATGGTAGGGCCGGAACCATACATAGCGGTTGGTCCTCATACCATCAAAGAGCTCCTCCGAAGGGAGGAAAGAGCAAGCAGGGAGATACATTGGCAACAACTTCAGGGCATGCACCATGCCAGACTGCTATTGGGGGGTTACGACCTCAAGCGGTTTAAAGCCATAATTAATCTCCCCAGAAACAAATTCCGGCTACTGGCAGCGTTCTACACCGGCCATTGCAGGCTCAAGAAGCACCTCTTTAACATGGGCATAGCCTCTTCTGCAAACTGCCGGTTCTGCGACATAGAGCCGGAAACCCCTGAACATCTGCTGATGAACTGCACAGCAGTCTGCAGACGCAGAATCAAGGCCCTGGGATCCATGTTTCCACACAGGGATCGTATCGCCTCACTAGCACCCAGCAGAATTTTGGAATTTATCAACATGCTGGGCCTAGATGATACGATATGACTTAGGGGAGGGCACAATAGACCATAGGTCGCGGTGCATACCTCGAAACTAATCTAATCTAATCTAATCTAAGTGTTCAACATTTTCGCATTTCATTCACTGACTGACTGACTGACTGGCTGGCTTACACGCTGATCGGCTGACGGGCTGGTGGGTGGCGGTATGGACAAGCGAACTCTCTGTCTGTCTGTTTGTCTGTCTGGTTGACTGGGCGTTTAGACAAATGAGTGCAACCCAGCAACAGTCACAACAACAACAACATCGGTCACGTTTCACTATTAGTGCATTTGCCAACCCGATTGCAGAGAGACTATGAACTTGGCCCAACAAATTTGGGTTGCCGCGTCGGCGTTTGTATTCCCACAAATTGTGCTGCCATAGTCTTTCGTTTATGTTACGAAATTTTTGGTTTTCAGTTTGCGGCTTGGCTACATGCAGCGTATCAGTTACTGCACCGTTTTTGTGTGATTAATTTTTGAGAGTAAAAGAAAAACGACAACTCTACCAAAACAACAAAAAAAACACAGATGAAACTTCGTACAATTTGCAAGTCCAACGAAGTGACAGGTGATTGTTTGGCGTGACATGAAAAGTGCTGCACTCAAAAGCACTTTGGTCTATTCTTATCTTGAGGTAACCGAGTAAGAGTCTCAAGTGTGCTAGTGTACCGACATTTTGTACGCTTAATAAATTAGCTACGAAGTGGTCGAATTCCGTACGAAACTGTTGAGAGCACAGTTAGAGCGAGAATGTTTGCTCTGACAAAGGCTTTTGATAGAGGAAATTAACCGTAATTTATGTTGACCGAATGTCAGGTCATGGAAAGGTGACTTGCAATGGAAATGATGGTGGTCGAAATGGCAGTGAGTTATGGTGTCGAGCTATGCTATGTTATGCTATTTGAATACTGTTTGTGTGTGTGTGTGTGCGTAAGGCAGTGGTAAGCATGTAATCAAATGTTTCGATTAAATTGAACTCAAGTGGAATGTTGCTCAAGGTGTTGTAGATGTACATATGTACAAAATGCTGTGGTGTGAAGTGATCTTAACATACACTTGTTGTAAAGAGTTGAAGTTTTAAGAAAATTGGTTTCAAATAACCTTAACTTCAGTTGCATCAAAGCTGTAATAGCCTTCACAGGTTCAAGCTTACAAGGTTTGGATCGATCAATAGTAAAAATATTTAATCCTATTATCAATAGATAAAATTGTGATAAGAGTAAGAAATTCAATACTTCAGCATTAATTAATTGGATGCCTGATCACAGCGGAGTTTCTGGAAAATGCAAAGCAGATGCGCTCACAAGAAAGTGCGTCGTGCATCAATTTTATCAGATTGTGAACTGCCCCCTAGCATTCTAGCGCTGCACTCTGACCAGCAAGCGTTGGTCAACAACTAGCAAGTGTTTGGCTGCGAGATATTTCGATCCCTTCTTAACCTGCTTTTAGAAAAGTTTATCTGTCGCAATTGTGGGAGTTCTACCTGCACATATTCCAATAAGTATAAAAGCGCTGAAGCCTTTCGGCGAATCAGGATATTTGGCTAGAATTGATACTAGCCGCCGCAACAAATTTGTGACAGGCTCAAAGCGCATTGTCGATTTATGGTATCTTTTATGCTGAGTACTTAGGGAGTTTAGGCATCATAGTGGGCTGTTTTCAGCTGTCAAAGCGGGATCGGTTGTGATCTTAATTTCACAGATATGCTTTAGGTTTAAGAAGTACGACTCGTGCTTGGAAGGGTTCGGATAAAGTTCACAGCCTACATATTGAATTGAATTGCATATAGTGCAAAGGATTAATTAGTGGTTTGGTCATATATGAAGACTCTATCAAAATAGCTTCAACAGGGCCGAGCAAAAAGATTAAAATATAAAGTAATATGCTCAGGCACGTTCCAAATGATATTGAACATGTGAATGACTTTTTTATATACTATTGAATACTTAATCGTGAAATCCTATTTGGCTATGCTGCATTCGAGTTGAAAATAATTTTCTATGAACTAACCATTGATTCAAGAACATAAGCCAGCAGATTATGTCACGTGCTCCTTTAAAAGATCCCAAAACATAGTGAAATACGCAAGGCAAAAAAAAAAAATAAAATAAAACCTCGAACTCGCTTTGTTGCCACATGTTTATATGTCTACTGTTGCATGCAGAAAGTCCTCTAAGGTTCGCTATATTGTTGGTAATTGCTTCTTCCTACGCTATGCACGAGTCGCAACGAATTCAGCTTGCATATGATTGACTGAACCTAACATTTGCGACAGTTTCCAAAGGCGCTACGCACGCCATAGAACGTTTAGTATATTTGTCATATGAACTTTGACGCGGCTGCATGTGTTAGTGTGTATTTGTTCGACGGCAGCAAAGGCAGAAGCAACAACTGTTACACAACGTACACAACGCATATTTTTGCATAACAACAACATTGAGCGATGATCAACGGCAATTCAACGAGAATGCAGCCACTGCAACACATACTTTACATACATACTCTCATATGTGGCAGTGTGTGGGAATGTAGCGGTATGCATGCATAATTTCGCAAAATGCTTCAAAACGCTGAAAATCTGTGAGACATATGCGTACATAAATCATTTTC
This sequence comes from Bactrocera oleae, assembly GCF_042242935.1. Classification (NCBI taxonomy): domain Eukaryota; kingdom Metazoa; phylum Arthropoda; class Insecta; order Diptera; family Tephritidae; genus Bactrocera; species Bactrocera oleae. The sequence continues at coordinate 69,367,095 of NC_091540.1, read as the reverse complement.
ATTCTTTATCCGTTCGCCGTGTTGCATTCTCTGTGGTATACACGTGTGTGTGTGTGTGTGTGTGTTGTGCCTTGCTAATATTCACTGTGTGACATGTTGAATGAGTCAGTCCCGTCGTGCTTTTTGTCAACTTGATGTGCAAAATTTAGGTTAATCAAAATTCACCGAACCGCTGTAGTAAAGTGGTTCATATTGGCATATTTTTACATTATTTATGAGTTTCTAAGTCCGTGGGTTACCGCGGCATGTGCTTGAAGAACTTCTGTAAATTCGATTGGCGTTTAATTGTATTATTCCGGATTCGTGCTTAGAGGAGAGTGTAGGCAACAATTTTCGATTTGAATTAATTTTGAGTTATCTCTACTGCCGAGTATGTTAAGTCGTATTTTGGCTACCTTATTATTCTGATTTTTACCAGACCCATGATAAATGTATAATGCAGATTTCTAAACTGACTTTTATTCACTACTGGATTCCGCTTCAATCTTGTAATAACATCCTCTGTATATAAAGCTTATTCAAATTCCTGTACTTTTTGGTCGAGTTTTCGTAATTCTCTCCCGCTCTCCGTGTAATGTAATGTACATATGTATTTTAGCAAGTTTTTGGTTAAAAAACTCAACTCTAACTGGTCAAGGCTGATGAGCGCGCTAGGTCAGGTACTTTCGTCTTACTAGCTGTATAATGTTGCAATTAAAGCCACCTTATATATAATTTAAATAAATAAATAAATCATTAAATGATTATAAAGGCATACAGCTTTTCTCATTTTAAAATTTTATTTACAATACTCTGCATGTATGAGTAAGTATATTTTTAATTGAAACTTTCACTAGACCCAAGCAACATAACATAATGGGAAACCTTTCGAGAATTGTCTTATTATGTGTACAAATCGTACAATACAAGTTTTCTATGATTTACATCAGTTGGCGCAAACAAACTCACGAACTCGCCAAATTGGCTAACAAAAACATTTTCTCCTTTTTCTTAGCTTGTATAACCTTTTCCGGACAATGGGTGTTCAAGTGTGAAGAATCTGCACTTTAAGGTGGCTAAAGCCTGCAGTAACTCACAGAAGGATTGACCGAAGTATACGCTTTTTATTTATTTATATGTACTCATGTACACACACATACACACATACACAGATATATGCGAGTTAATGCCATTCAATGTTTGATCGTTTGTACGCAATGAGAGTAGCGAACAATGCGATGAGTGTTAACAAAACACGATACTCGTGATGACAATTATTGTGTGATTTGGCGCATACCATAATGTACAAGTATATGTACATGCATGTCTTCATGGCTATACACCATATACCATATATATGTATATGTTTACAGCACTGAGAGATGGCATAATTTATACTTAACTTGGAGACATGGCTCGAAGCTGCTTGTTCCAAATGTGTCATATAATATTCCAGATAAAAATTATACTGAGAAATATATCTAGAGATTTCTATATATATATATCCTATATGTATGCAACCGGGAAAGTTATCCAAAGTTTGAGAGATTTTTTGGGTATTGCAAAAAATAAATTAAGAGTTGTAAGCCTCTTCAAAGCTTTCAAGTATAAGATAAGTTATAATAATTAGAAAATAATTATTAAATTAGTGGCAACGGAATTTATGTATTAATAATGACGGCAATGTTGGTCCGAAGCTCTCTCTTTATGTCGAAATATGTGACCTAACGGAAGCAGTGGATTAATTCATGAGTTAAAACCTTTGCCTGTAAGTAATTAACAATGCAGTTAGTAGGATAGATAACTTCTGGATGATGAGGGATTTATGGAAGTAATGTACTTTTTTCTACGCCCAATGAGTCCGTTTTCCATGTGGTTCCTGCATGTAGATCACACCTTGAGAATTCCAAAAAATTGTGGCCGTCGCATTTCCTGCCGGGAGGAAAGTCTTCACCTTCATTGGAGCAGGTTCGCAGATAAAGTTCACCGTGTTTACGGTTTCTTAGTCTCTCGTGTCCCAGTGGATCCATGCTTCGTTTACGTTTATGAAACGACGCGGAAACTTTTTCAGATTACGTTCAGATTACGTCAAATAGGGCATGTAATATTTTCAGGCATAAAATACACGGTATTTTGAAGTGTCTACTACCTCGGCAGTCTGTCCATACGAGTCCCTGTACTTCGTTCAACCATTTTCGGAGCAGCTTGGTGTGCGCCTTCAAAAACAGACGCACGAACACATTGAAATTCGTTAAGCCAATTTTTAATAGTTAATGTAGTCTTTGCTCGATTTCCTTGCTTGATTTTCCTTTCAATCAAAAAATTCGATTTACCGACTGATAATGCTCACTTTCATTTTTTCTAAAATCCGCCAACTCGATATCGTCCACACGCGATCAAAACAAAATCACGACTTCGATTGAGTTGAAATTTTACAATAATCATCTACGAGAATATACTATACTACACGATGTTAAATCTTTCTTGCGATAGTGGCGCTATCGGGGGATCAGGTTAAGTCCTTAGCAGACCGTTCTCGTACCTATATAAATACGTGACTACTACTTGTACAACCTCTCGGCCGATAAAGTATATATTTCGCGAAAGAATTATAATATTTTTGAAATTCAAAAAAAATACTATAAATATCACAAAAAGTTGAAATTATTAGCTAACAACAGGTTGCTGCACAAGTTGTACTTCGTATAAGCTGCTTTTTAATACTGCGATCCACAGCGCTGATTACACTTGTGGCAAGTAAAAAGTCAAGACGAAAATAAGATATTGCTGCAATTTATACAGAACTAGAAAAATTTGTAACAAAACAGCAACAAACAATGCGGACGAAGCAACAACACTCAGCAAAAACTGTGATATAATGTTTGTTGCAACAAAAAAGTGGCGAACCAATAAAAACTGCTAACACATCGCCTGCCCATATTCAATACCCAGTGGCGGTGACAGTGTCAGCTGGCCGTGTCTACACAAACATTGTTCAATTGTTATTATTGTTGCTGCCACATACACCTACATACAAATATATAGGTATGTATGTGTGTGATTTGTGTTACGGTGATCTATTGCTGCTGCGCGCGCTGACTGATGATGACCATCAGAATGATGCATATGTACACCCGAGCCTTGTGACGTGAAATCTATGCCAAATGTCATTGCCTGCAACAAACCAACTGCAATGCAGCCACGCTACTCATGCCACGCCACGGCATGCCACGCCAGCGCTATACGCCTCGCAACACACCACGCACCACACCAACAGTGTAGGCAAGAGTTGCAACCGAGGCGCAGGCATATGATGCTGCATAAATGTTGGCATTGCGTGTTGCTGCCAACGAGTCGGTGGGAATATCGCCGCAAAAAAAAGGTAAAAATTAAAATGTAAGTTAAAAACTTCATAGCTAACAGCAGTAGTGATGCACAAAAATAGCAACATGCTAAGAGTAACATGCCACACCAGCGCCACAGCGCTGCAGTGTATCCGCCAACCGTGCTGCATGATCGATCGGCATCGATCTGGTGAAAACGGCTGCACCGCAGCAGTCAGACAACGTCTACCGTGCAGCTTGACCAACTAGTTGCATCATGCAACCTATTGTGGCAGCATGACGTTGTGCTGCTGTGCGGCAGCAACAACACGCCGCTTGTTTCTGCCCCCATGTCTCCCATTAATTTAATGCCTACTTCGATGTCGGCTATTATAATGCCTGTTGAGTCCTTATATATTTGTAGCTATATACGAGTATGTATGCTTGTGTGTTTGTGTGTATGCCTTTGTGCTCCTACAACTCTCGCCATTACTTTTCGCATTCGAATTTCATCGATTTACAAGTGTAGATCAAGACATGCGCTGACAGCTCAATACGCAATGTGGCATGCAACGAGCAGCAATGAGTTTTTTGTTTAGCTTTGAGTTTTCAACGGCTGTTGAATTGTAGATGCACAGTGTTTTAGTATGAATACAGGTATATGAAAAATTACGAAATTTAATAGAAGAATATACATTTTGAAAACATTTGATTTTCATTTGTGGAAGTGAGTGAAATGAGTCTTTTTTGTAAAAATCTGCCACGAAATTGTGTGCCAAATAAAATTCCAGCTCGCTTGCATTATGCGGAACTTCATAATAGTAAAGGCTTTTAGTTCAATAATCAAATTGTTGAAAAAATTGTTGAAAAATTGCCACCTGTTTGAAAATCGTATTTCAAGTATGCGTGCTTCTGGACCCCCAGTTCTCTTTATACACTGAACAGTGTATATTAAGTTTGCTGGTGTAGCACCCAAAAACAAAAAAAAACATTGGAGACCCTTTAAATTACAATGTATACATATTATATAAATAATCAGCGTGACGTCCTAAGTAGATTTAGTCATATTCGCCTGTCTGTCCGCCCATATATACACGAACTAGTCCCTAAGTGTTTTAGATATCAATCTCAAATTTTGCATCCGTCCTTTTCTTACCAAGGAACTGCTAATTTGTCGGAATGGCCGATATCGCATCACCATAACATATAACTGCCATACAAACTGGTCGATTAAAGCCCTTGTAAGGAAGCTTTTGTATTTGTGAATGGTATCATAGCTTCGGTGAAAATGAAGTTTACTTTTTTCTTGTTTTTTAATTGATATTCACAAAAATTTATGATTACTCTCAATATACGATAATTATCTCAATTTTATTAGTTATATCGACCCAGGGTTCCTCTTTATAAATCTTTAGACTGTATGTGAAAAAGTTTAAAATTTCCGAAAATTGATGTTCCGATATATTATTTTCAAAAACCATAAAGTTTGATCCTAATGTTTTGATAGTTATAGTAATAGTTTGTGACAATGTACTATTTCCAAAGCAAAATTTGGCAACCAGAAGATAAGGCTAATCACTGTTATACCTAATTTATAATTAGCGCCAATTGCCCAGCTATAACATAAAATCACATCGCTATCACATCATCCAATCATAAGTAAGCCAAAAGAAACAGGCTTACATCAGTCTTATAAAATTACGAATACGTGATTTCGATAGAATGCTTTCACTTTTGTCCTGTTTAAAAATTTTATAATCTTCAAGAATAAAATCATACAGTATTAGAATGATCAAAGTGATATGAAAGTAGTCTAACGCTAATTGCTAGTAAGAACAAGAAGTGCACACAAATATTTTATAGAATCATCCTTCTAGTTTTACCGCACTTTGCGCCCGTTGTGCACTACTGTGCTCGAAGGTGAGGTATTTGTCGCATCAGGCTTATATAAAATAGTCTTCAATTTCTGCGCAGCTACAACATAACAGCAACAACAACAACATCTGACAGTGATAACTAGGCAAATGCGAAAGCAATCACGGGCGCAACAGCGATTCCCAAACGTTTCTAGCAGGAAGTCAATGATCTCATCAATTCACCAGTGTTTTGTTGTTATTGCCATTTATATTACACATGTTGGCTTTGTTGCTGTTTGTTATTGTAACAGTAGCCGCTGTTGAATAATTTTCTCAGCATTTAACTGTAATCAAGTGTGAATGTAAAATTTATGAAAGCTCGTGTACGAATATGTATTTGTGCCGATTTATAGCCCGCAGGCGTGATTGCTGTGAAATTAATTATTTAGCGGAAATGTTGCTATTGGCGTACAAAAGTCAATGGTGGCTAAATATAATTGCTGCGATTACCCGCATAACAGTAAAGGTGCAACTAACATGATTTGGCTGCGAGTGAGTTTTTGACGTTACAAGCTGTTGCATACGACTGACAGTTGGCATTATTCTACCATTTTCCTAGTTACTCAGCAATATTTGTGTGCTTAAAAAAATTAATTAATAATAATTTTGGTAGAAATTAGAATATTTTGTATTTTTATATAATACAAGTATAGAACTGTACGGTTTTCTAATCAACACAAAAGCAAGCCTTCTAAAGTATCTGGTAATTATTTCAGTGTCGAGGGCTTAAAATTTTTCAACGAACTTAAACTGACTTTATTTTTCAAATACTTCTAAATATTCCGGACGAATCAGGAATTGCATCAGGAATTTTAAATATCAAACTCAACTTACCATTCAACCAAATTTGATCCAGATTGACAAAAAAACTATATTTCACATACAAGCATTCTAAATTTCCATATATTTGTTTTTTCAGTTTGGGTTCACTTTTGGAACGCCATTCGTTAGATTGTTGGACATCGACGTCATGTTAATAAGATCACGTCTCGTGACCAGTAATGATGCGTTTTATAGTCCTCAGCTAATATTTAAAGTATTCTTTTTTGCGACCTCTACAGGAGGTAAAAGCTGCAGGTCTTTTAGTACGAGTCTAAACATAATATTACATTAACTAAAACGTGTTGAGTCGATCCATAAGAGTTATAAAAAACTTCTAGTTGGACGCCCAAATGCTATCATGACGATTTTCAAACACTGTTTCTTTAACTTTTTCGATTTAATTGCCATTGATAGGTGGTTGAACCTTCCCGACCTTCACAGATTGTCACATAGCAGAACCCTAATTCAATTAGATATTTTAAGAGGTTGGGAATTATTTTGTCAGTAGAGTGGTACGTGAACTGTATTATCTTAATTTGTGAGGAATTTGGTCTTTGTTTTATTTTTTATAATTTTGCCGAGTTTTATCTACAAATATCAATTTTAACGTGTCTCATTCTGTTCGTTGCTTATCGAATGCACTCCATTCTTTCTGTCTCCTTCTGATGCTCAGGCACATCTCAATCTCACGTTAAAATAAATATCGTTCTTGCTAATTAATTAATACTTGAAGTGGTGTTTTCAACGTACTAAAAATATAAAATGCGTAAACAAAGCTAATTAAGCCACTTTGTTGTAGCTTTTCTTAAAGCAAGAAGAAAATTTCTACCAATACCCCTAAAGCTTTGCAGTAACAAGTAATTCCATAAATTATTCTGAATTTTGAAAGCGTTTTCGAAACCTTACAAGTGTGAATAATTCCAGAAAACCACAAGTAAAATCGAAAAAATAAAAAAAGCAAAACAAAAAATCGAAAGCTGGCAGCAAGCAACAACACTTTTCCAATGATTGCTGCTGCTATTGGCAATTGATTGCATTTGTTGTTACTTTGCTTGTTCATAAAAACCACAGCAACACTTTTGTATAGAAATATCAATGAAAACACACATACACACGAACGCACACACACACATGAAACTCTATGTATTTATAGCAACTATTAATGTTGTTGTTGCTGCTGCTGCTGCTCCGCTTTTGCAACATCCGCCGCCATGATTTGCAGTAATTGATAAAATTGTATCGGATTTTGTGCAGCCACAATTGGAACAAGACAGCAACGATAACAACAACAACAGTGAGTACAAACATCAAATAACAGCAATAAGAGAAAAGCCTAATAACAGAATTGCGGAATTAGGTTGGGAAATTGTGGCCAACGCTACATTTAACTAGGCACAAAATCATAGATGCCGCTACATACATGCATAGCTGTGTTTAGAAACTTGTTTGTATGCGCACATAAATGTACACTTGCAACCTGTGTTAACATTATTATTCGTTACGATAATGCCCGTTGTACTTGTCGTGTTGCATGATTGGGTTGCAACATTTGTGTGTGTATGCTGTTTAAGTGATATTAGTCATCGCTGTTATTTAGAAAATTACATGGAAATTCGTGTGATATTTTCTATTTCACTTGTCAGCGGAAAATAATAAAGTGTTAACAGAAAATTGGTTTCAACTGCTTGATGAATGAAGAAACAGAAATAAACAAATGTCAGCTTCGATGTATTAGTTTGATTTCATAGATGTACGAGTATGTGCATCATGCATGCCTGATACTATTTATAAGCTAGTTTCATAAGAATTCAATATATATAATATTATTATATGAAGGCTCTTCCTAGTTATTCTAACTAAATCGAATGTACGTATATTTCCTGTTGCACCGGATAATATTGCAACAAGGTCTCATAGACCAATTAATTACTCTTCAAAATTTATTTTTGCAGAGGATCTTCAGGTTATCGTCCGCAATATTAAATAAAAAATTTATGTTCTCTACATGTATGTATGTATATGTATCTCTGTAATTATTATAACGGGTGTTTTTTGAGACGTTTGGTTTTCAATAAGGCAACACTTTTTTCGGAGCTGGTCTTTTTGGCAATTGTTACATTTCTTAATGAACAGACTTATTCCGAAGCAACGTTTTTAAATAGTGCAAATTACTAAAATACTGATTCGGTTCGCACGACGCATTTTATTTGGCGATAAAGCTCACTTTTTGTTGAATGAGTACCTTAATAAACAAAATCGTCGCATTACATCCTCAAAAAGTTACTTTTGGTGTCTGTGCATAGAGAGAATTATTGGTCTAAGGTTCTTCAAAAATGAAGCCGGTCATAGAGTTACAGTGAATGGGTCCAAGATCGTTAAAATTAACCCCGAATATTTTTTGCAGGGTTATACGAAGTCGCTTGTCTACGCAGAAAAGCAAGTGGTCGAAAATTGAGCCTCTCGGCTGGTATTTTTTTGAATCAGCCTAGGTATTTTTTGTATTATTAAGTGCCTCTTTACAAAAAATTCCGTAAGGACTACTTTTTTTAAACATAGAACTAGGTATAATCCTTTGAAATTCATACATTTAGACTTGATTTATGATTAGATAAACTTCGTAAAATATTGAGGTGTCCTAGATCTGTCAACATGAAAGGGGGTAGCGTTCAAAATCCAGTAATAGCAAACCATTTTCCATTCTCAAGGGTTAGGGAACTCTCTAAACTTTTAAAGACGACAAAACAAATTTCAAGCCCGATTTAGTTGATATGCTAATTTATTTTTATAAATACATACATTCTTTTGAAATTACAAAATATTTGATCCATTTTACTTACGCACCTGCCTCATATAATTTTTGGAGACTTCACAGCAGTCGCCTTCAATCTGTTTGTGACGATATTTTATATTTTTGCTTTCTTCTTGGTTAGCATTGTTTATATCTGAATATGGTTCGACGTTCAAACGTTTTTAAAGTATATATGTTAAAAAAAAAATAATAATAATAATTTGTTTTTATTATTCATTGATCGAAATCATACGAGTTAAAAAAAAGGCCAGTCGAAGCAAAACCTAACGTTTTAGAAGCCATCCAACGGCAGAACATTGAAAAAAACAAATCAGAAAAAACTTCTTATACTGAAATAGGCCTGAGTTTCAAAACTGTCTTAACTCGATTTTTGAAAGTTGTCGCGTTTCTCACTCGTTCAGTTCACTCTTACAGATTCACGTAGGATTCAAGGGACTGCAACTAAGTGGAGATGGAGCTTTTCAAATTTAATTTAACTCTTTTTGAGGCATTTAACAACTATGTTGACTCACACTGAAATATACACAGGCTAATTACCCATATGGAGATACAATTTCTGGCGTAGAAAAAGTATTAACTTAGCACAATCATGAGCTCAAGCTGCTAGGGTTCACGTTAATATATAATATTAAACAATAAAACAGCGGAGCATTGATGGTACCGTTGTTTTTATCGCTCGACCATCGACATAATAGCTTAACAACTGTAAAGGCTTTATCACCTGCAATTTGAGCAAGTTTTGTTAAACTCTTATATACTACAAGTATTGCGAAAAGAGAGGTTCAACAGGGAAGTGAGTGAGTTTTCATCACAGGTTAGACTATTATAGAACCCTTACAGAAGGTCCGCGAAACAATCTTAGCGAAGTATATTGGAATTTCTGCAACACCATATCTACAGATTTATTTGAAAATCGTAAAATAATCCCAAACTAAAATTAAAAATTTTGTTATTAAATCAAAAATCATCAAAAGCTTGACAATTATTATACAAATTTTACGATTTGAAAAAGACAATGACGTTTAATGTTCATTTATACATATAAAATCGCTCTACTTAAGAGCGCTTAAAGTTGGCTGTGGATTGCGCTGATTGTACGCTAGACACTCACAACATGTTGCAAGTACTGCTGCTGTGGCATTATGCTTTTCAATATAATCGTATTATCTGAGCGCGCAACTATCTGCGCGTGTGTATGTGTGCGTTTTAAGTGCCTGTACAACTTAAGTGAGTGATTGTAGTGAATCGATGAAGTGGACCACCAGTGTGGTGGTCATTCTACTTTGCCAAGAGTCCTTCAGACTCAAAACATCAGCGCGCGACGACGGACGGACGCATATATTGGCGGCGCACTGCAGCGGTGACAGCAACAGACGCAAACAGCAAAAATAAAAGCACGTTAAAGCGCAAAAGCAGGCAAATTAAAAGTAGAAAAAATTTGCAGATTAAACGATTTAAAAAAGTCGTGAGAGGCTAAACTACCACGCGTCACTTGCGGGAAAAGTATCTCATGGATACGAGTAGTATATAAGTACTACACTTTGTAGAGTTCATGTTGCATGTATGCTGTGGACTCAAGTGTGTGTGTATGTGTGTGTGTGCATTGGTGGCCGACATATGTTTGTAGGTAATGCTGTTTCTTTGTAGTTTTATTGGCGTATTTAAGGATCATTGGATTGTCGCGACCGGTTGTTGTTGGCGGGGCAAAACGTAAAGCTCTTAAAAGGCAACAAGCGTGTGGCGGCCGGTGTGTCGGGCGAGTTGCAGCAACGGCCAGCGAATGGGCGGACAGACAAAGAGGCTGGCTTGGCGCTTTGAGTTTGAAGCGTGGCTACAGCCGTCGCTGCTTGCGTCATGGTCGTCGTCGTCGTCGTCGTTCTCGGCTGCATCGCCATCATCATTTCGTTGCCTTTTAATAAAGTCATTTGATGTTAAGTGTTGCGATTATGCGGCATGCCACAACCGCCTTGTAGCTGCAATTCACCGCCTGTGTGGCAAAGCCTTATATTGCGAACTCTTTTATTTTCTTTCGTTTTTTTCTTTCATGTAACTGCTGCCGAGTCAAGCCGAGTTGGTGGGGGGCAGACGCTGCTGCCACAGTGTTAGCTCACTGGTCCCCCTCGGGCGGTCATACAAATCGAATTGTGCAAATCAAGCGCAATAAGACGGACAACGAAATTCAACCAAAATAACCGCAATAGCGGTTGATGCGAGCGCACATAATAAACGAAAGTGAAACTGCAAAAATTGAAATGGAAAATGGCGCACATACAAACGTACTCGACGCGCATGTTTTTACAGGCAATTGAATGAACGGACAGTCGGTGAGACTGAGAGTCGGAACGCCGGCGGTAAGCAGTGTTGCACGGACACGCCACAAATCATACTGCCAGGCAATTGTTGTTGCTGTAGAAGGCAGTCGAGTGTTGGCTCCGCGATTCATTTGTTATGGCTGTTTGTTGTTATTGCTTTTTCGATATTTACTTTTTTCTAACAACAAGCATTAAAGTCATCGCGCATCGGCGCCGCGTTGTGGCATTTCGGTTTATCGAGCGTTTGTGTGGCAATAAAAATAAATTGTTGCACATGCGCGCGGTCGCCTATTGCATGCCACATGCATGGTGTTGCATGCATATTTCTCGCGTACAAATGCATTGCTGCATGCCACATCAAACCAGCCACCACAAGGGCAAGCTGCTTTTCACTTATTTGTATTATTTTTTTGTTTTTGGTTTTGATTTGCTTGGATGCTGGATGCGGTGTTTGTTGTAAGCGGCTACACGCGGTTGCTGGCTAACGCCAACCGCAAGTATGCATGCAATGTGGTGGGTGCAGCAGCGTGCGGTCGCCTGTGGTATGCTGCCATCACCGCGATAAACAATCGGTACGATTCAGAATTATTCTTACGTTCTTACGTTATGGCGGTGATGAACTAGTGGAATGGATTGACAACGGAACAAGCGTTGAGCAGCACAGTAATAGCCGAACAATTGCACACTTTTGTTTGCGTTTAGCTGACAGATTGAAATCGCTTCGAATATCGTCAAAACAAAGCATACACATACAAACAATAACTCACTCAAAGCGAGAAACAGCGAAACAGTGGTGATACATAAATTAGCATACTTGCAATATTTCATAAGAATTCTTGTTAGAACAATTCTTCGCTTAGAAGCATAAAGGTTAACAGTTAATACACAAAAGTAATACGAGTTTAGTTAGTTTATTAGCCTCATAATTCTGAAGGATCCTCGTAAAATTAAACATACGTAAAGATATACAAGTATAATATAGAAGCTATAGCTTGCAATGAATAAATTTTCCAAATTTTTCGAAAATCTAGAATACCATATATCTTGGCAGTTATGTGAACCCAAATTTCAACAAAACAAAAAAAAAACGGTAACTTCGGTTGCAACTAAGCTACATATAGGTATAGTACCCGTCACAAATACAAAAGATTCCTTATAAGAACTTTATTTTGATTGGAAAATAATACATGCCAACTTCGGAAAGATATCTCTTCAAATAAAAATGCTTTTCATGTAAGAACTTTATTCCATTTGTTCAGTTTATATGACAGCCATCTGATATATTGGTCCGATATCGGCGGATCCAACAAATGAGCAGCTTCTTGAGGAGAAAAAGACGTGTGCAAAATTTCAATTGATATCTTAAAAAGTGGGAGATTATGCAAACAGACGGACATAGCTAAACTGACTCAGCTCATCACGCTAATTATTTATGTAATGTATATTTTATGGATTCTCCCATGTCTCCTTCTGTGTGTTACAAACTTTTATCAGGGTATAATTACAGCTCATGAGGATTAACCGTGGCTGTGTTTGATTTTGGTCAAAGGTAGCATAGATCTAGAAGATTCTAGACCCCCAAATTTTACCAAAATCGGTCGATGAAGTCTTCTATGAGAGACAAACTACAAACTACTTGAAAAGTAGGTGGGTACACGTGTTTAACAAAGTTGGTGAGTATAACGTTGCTCTTAACCAACTCTCTGTACCAAGTCCGAGTTTTGTGAAGGCTGTGACAAGCAGTTTGGATGTATACTGTTATACGCTAAGTGGGCGTGATAAGACTTTAAGGTTTCTTTTTAAGCAAAATTGCATCATTTATCGTGACACACCTGTACATGGGCTTACTCATGCTGTTGTTTGGTATTTTGCAGATATTTTAACAGTTGTTGCTATTATTGTTATGTTCACAAGCCAATTGCACGATTTTCATGTAGTTTTCGAGCGATTTGCCTGCCGCGAATGATTATTTCCGAGACGCCAACCACTCGCAAGCGCCGTCCTTTGCATGCACCGCACTGCGAGTATATGTGCAGGTGTGTGTGTGTGTATGTGATTGTGCGACAAGCAATTGATAAGAAAATAGCTGTGCATAGTTTGGCGCCGACAGCGACGCTGCGAAAGACCTGCTGCCGCAACCAACTGCCACTGATGCCATTTATTTATTGTATTCGATTTTATTTATTTGTATTTTACTGTATTATTGTATAACATTTATTTATTTGCCCCTTTTGTTTTTGTGTAATCGCGTTGTTTTGTGTTTTTAGCTTTGTAGTCATGTAGTTTAGTCAAATTTGTTTTAAATTGTTCACAGCAATATCAACAGTTGCCGCAATGAGAACAACAACAACAACAAATTGTTTACTTTCGGTTAGGTCGGACGATTGTACGCGAAAAAAACGACTTTTATTTGCTAAACGTAGAGAAAACCAATGAAATCAGTGCCGGAAAGAGAAACAAAAAAATAGAAAACATTGTTTATGTAGTTAGAAACCGTGTTGCATGCAGCAGGTTGCACTTGTAGATCTTTGATTGTGGATCACCGCTGTAAACAGATCGTGATTTAACGATAACATTTTCATGCCAAATGTGCTATAATTTTTGTGATATGTTTTTCGATTTTACACAACTCTTAGCTATTGGCTATTGACGGTATATTAACGGTAGTTGAATAAACATTCGAAAGTCAAATGTCTTTGATTCCTCTAAATTTGAGGATATGCAGATTTTGGAGTGAAATTTGACAAAAATAATTCAGCGAATGGCGCTCCACAAATTAGCCGAGCTTATTAAACATACATAACAATCTGAAAAAAATATCACTTTTAAGTTAGCGTTTTCGTTTTATATATTGTGTCATAATTGTGCCATTATTGTAGTAAAATTTATCGCCATTAAAAATTACGATTTTAACATAACTTTTTATAAATCTTTAATAATATATTTTTAGTTCAAGGGGTAGGACATTAAATACTTTAATTCATTCAAGATTTTTGACGATCTGTTTTGCATCATATTTAATGACAAGCCTAGCCAAATCATGTCGTGTCATTGGTATGACAACTGGCATCTGACTTGGCGTTAGTGGGATCTATTTTTTGACTTTTCTGAGAAAACTTTTCATAGTAATGTACATTTTTTTTACAACATCAGACAATAAATATTTGAAGTAATATAAATATAAAGCCTCTTTTAATAAAGCAGATATTTTGACGTGAGCATTTTCGACTGAAAATTAGCGTTCTTCGTTTTGAAGTTAAAATATTTTGAAAAAGTAAGTACTGTTAATCAAAACAATTACAGAGTGTTTGGAATATAAAAATGTTAGTTTAGCTCAAATTTCGTGAGAAAAAACTTTTTTTGCAAAAGATATAAATATAAAGCGAAAATATAGAAATGTTTCACATAACTTTTGAGGGGTAAATACAAAAGTTATAGATAAGTTATAGAAAGTTCTGACCTACAACTTTGCTATTTAACGCCCATAAGATTCATAGTTTTGCAATCGAGAAATGCCACTTTAAACCCTTAAAAATTCCACCACCTTTTTTCTTTCTGACCACAATTCGCTCGTAAGTAGTTTTTTCTTTAATTTATGTTATTTTATTTTCCGTTTCCAATAGGTTTCATAGGATTATGCTTTTTTCACTTTTTACCATTTTCAAAGTCTTCAGCATTGGCCTAATATATCACACAGGTTATTTAAAAAGAGAAATCACTAGAACTCAGTGTGGGAAATATTAAAATTTAAATTACTCATGCATTTGCAGCTCCCTAAATAACGCCTAAAGACACACAAATAGTCCAGAGAATATATTTCGTTTGAAACCTTTACGGTTTGATATCTCTTTTGTGTCATTAATGCTGCCGAAATTTCTGATATCTGAATTTATATTCAATAAAATGTCAACAATGCTTGGACATTCAATGAGTGTGCATACATGCATGTACATACAAACAAACATATTAATAGACTGATATGTATATTTAACAACGTCTAGTATGTTAACAAGCCAGTCGAGAGGGAGTACAAGGCTTTGAATCCTTAATTGCATTTTAGTGCTGTCCAGACAATCGCCTTTTAAGCTGTCACCCTCCGCCCGCCACAGCAACGCATGTAAACAAACCCCATTGACGTTCCATTTTGCCAAGCGGCAATGTTTGTGCGTTCAAAGCGATTCGCAATTAACTGCGAATATCAAAATTGACTTTGCCGAACAGACAATAGACAATCGCCTATGACACAGACACATATACAAGTATAATATATAGAATTGTATGTGTGTTTAAATTGTTGTTATATACAAGTATGTGCGATTATCCTTGACGGTTGAGGTTGAGCTAAAGCTAAATACAAACCACTGAGACTAAATGAGACGCATTGCAACGGAGTTGAGATGAAATGTTGTGAAATACTCTGTGCAACGATGAATCAAGTAAAAAGGTTGATACATGTCGTTTAATTGCACATTTGATGCACAACGAAAAGCGACAATATTGCCAATTTTATCAAACAACTGACGCACTTTAGCTCACCTTGCTCCACAACAGCACTCTACAGGCTCTCTACTCCACTCACCAATTCAATTCAATTCATCTCATCTCAGCTGAAAGCAGCACACTTGTCACACTGCAGCTATTTTTGTGTGTATATTTTGTTGCAATTGTTTGTGTAACTATGCGCGGCCGTTAGTTGATATTCGGCAAATCGGAAAGTCGGAAAGTTGCATAGATCTCGCTGGAATCGCGCTTGATACACAAAGTAATCGATGGAAAGCCGTCAGCTGTCGCACGGTCACATCTCAGTGTAACGGCAGCATATCAGTTACAGTGATGCCAGGTTGTTTAAAAACGTTACAAAGAATTTTTTGAGTTTTCTAGTCATTGAATTCAGAAGAGTTAGTACTTTATTGAGGAACATGAACTGTGTTTAGAAAGCAGAGAGCGAGAATGACAAAGCATGACCGGACGCGACTGCTAGGACACCAATGGCTCCGCGACAAAGTTTGAACGAGGGGAAAGTCTCCCTTGGTAAAAGACCGGGAACGGGAGCTGCGCCAACCTTTCGCGAAATTGCTAAACTCGTCGAATAGTAAACAATAGAGTTATATATTACAAGCTCATAAGATGTGCCGACGAAGGATTGGCAGCCCTCTATAAGGAAGTAGCACTCTGTAAGGAGGCACTCCCTTGGGTGGGGGAGGTGTGGAAGGGATCCAGATTGCAAGTTGTGGATAAAGCAAATCTTAGGGTATGCCGTAGCGCTCGCGTTTGGCCTTGCTCCACAGGAGAGATTGAGGAGTTAGTCAGGTATTGCAACCCCTCACTGACCACGCATGACTGGCTAGAAAAACCTAATCGGCAAGCACTTATTCTGCTAAATGCGGAGTCCATCGGTTCTTTGAGCGAAACCAAGGTTCAAGAAGGTGGGCTTCAGAAACCTCCCATCGGATGCCAAAGCTGATGGTGCTCATCCTATGGGTGCGGCGGATAGGTCAAGGGAAGTTGGCCGATCGACCATGGATAGCCACGCGGTCCTATCGGATATAACAAGTTCTGGGGGCAACTCGTCGATTGATGCATCCGTCTTCAATGTTGAACGACTGCTTGTAGTTCCGGAGAGTAGTCTGAAGAATGGGATTTATAAAGGATGAGATGCACAATGTTGTCAACTCAAATTTCATAGAATTTCAAGCAAATCAATAAGTCAAGGTTGCCAGTATATATATATATATATAATATTATATAATACTTACTGTCACGAGGCTAAGAAAGGCTTGGCTCCAGTTTCAAATTAGTACAATTAGTACGGAACATAGAAACAATAAGCTAACTATTGAAGAGAGACGAGAAGGAGAGTTCAATCTAAGGCTTTGGGGTACAAGTACTGTTAAGGTTTCAGAGAACGCGAGAATAGTTTCAAAATGCCTAGATAGAGACGACGAGAAGTGCGCTTTTCGGGGTTTTCACTTTTATGCAGAAAAATTCTTGTATTATTTCAACAAAAATATGTATTATGACCACGTACACATACTTTATATATTCCTACATTTGAGATGCGCTTTTGTGCTGGATTTCCACCAGCTTGTTGCACTGTCAATTGCTCTTGTGGCTTTTGCGATATTAGGAACATTAGGAACATAACAATTTGCGCGCCTGTCAATGCCGCAACGACAACATTACACGCAATTGTTTCAATGTTGATGTCAAGTGCGTTGTTCTCGTCGTCATCATCGTCAGCATCAACATCAACATCAACATCAACATCACTACCAGCAGCACCAGGAGCAGCAGCAGCAGTTGTTGTGTTTTCTATTGTTGCACCAACGAGAAGCCAAGCCAGTTGCAATTGCGTTTGTCACAGAGTGAACATTTTGCATTATTCAGCAGCTGTATAATGGGTGCTATGTATTGTCCATATGCACGCGTGTGTGTGTGTGTGTGCGTGTGCGCGTAAGATGACTGCCTCCACCGGCGCGCCAATAAGCCTGCCAGCTTTCCGATTGTTCGCTAAGCAAGTGGTAGCCATTGATGTACTATTGTCGCTGTTGCCTTGTTGTTTGGTTGCGTTGTTGCCAGCGCGCACAACAATGTTGCTGATGGGGTGACGGTTTTTAGTGCTGTGCAGTTTTTTTTCCCCGGTTTCTCTGCATTTTGTGTGTGTTAGGTTGTGGTTGTCAGCCATTGTTGCTGTGTGCGGCGCTTAGATCAATTGGCGCCGCCGCCGAGAGCCAAGTTCCCGCTACTTTTTTTCCAATGACGCATTGCATGCAAACAATTCCCATATGGCTGCCGCTGCTGCTGGCGGTCACATACTGATGTTGGTCTAACTGCGCGCACAAGCATCGCCACATGCATGCTCTCGCGCTTGAGTGTGTGTTTGTGAGCGTGTGTGCATGCGCGTGTTTATGCGTCAATAAATGTCGAATGGCCAACGATTGGGTCATTTCACCCGGCGTTGTTTGTTCGATTTTCGCATAGCAATTAAATTTTGTTTCGCGTGGCGTGCGTTGGTTGTGTGCGTGTATTTGTTGTGCGCAATTTCGCATTTCGCAATTGTCAGCGAAAATTTCGCGAAATTTTTGGTGTGTCTGAAAGCTTTTGCATGCCTAGAAAGCATACCAAAAATGAATTTAAATAAGCGTAAACGAAGTGGGATGGTATGGGATTTCGAGCTCAGTTATTGGCGTCAAAAGAGTTGGTTAGCCACCGCATAGTATTGTGAAGCCTTCGAGTATATTGGTGAGAGTGAGTAAAATCAGCTTTGATTTGATTTACAAAAAAAACAAACACTCTCTTTTTTAACAATGGTGTCCAATTTGTATCGCTTTGTGTTTGTTTATATAAATAAAGAGGATCTAACTGTAAAAATCAGCATAAACCTTCACAGGCTTATTTCTTATAGCATAATACGGTATAAAAAGATCTTTATCTTGATTTTGAAAGGTCAGTTTGTATGGCAGCTATGCGCTATAGTGATCCGATCTAAACAATATTATCGGGGATTATAGCCTAGCTATTGTCAGTAATCTATGCGAAATTGTGTGAAGATATTTTGTCAAATAAAAAGTTTGCATACAAGGGCTTTATTTAATTGATCATTTTGTATGCTCTATCCTATAGTAGTAGCCGGCTTGTGGAGAGAAATGTACCGTTGCAATATTTCATAATAATATTTCAAACAAAAAATCTTATTATATCAGTCTATTCAGGATACACATATGGCAAATGATCTATCTGTGGAATTCTCCATGTCAGTGCCAGTCTCCAGCGCAATAAAGTTTTTAGGAAATTCACAAAAAAACACAAATTTCTTTGCCTAAAATTTTTTTTAACTTGTGATAAGATTGGTGACTTGGAATCTTTATTTGAATAATTTTAATTAATTAAAATTTGTTTAATTTTTTAGGGTTTAAAATTTTCAGTTTCCCGAAGAACCATGGAGGGTTGCCTTGCCAAATTTATAAAAACATGCAAAAATACGTTTTCTTCTAGTAACTTTTGCTTTTTAATACCGATTGCAGAAACACAAATTCTCAGTCAGTTAGAAGGCATATATCAGCAACTTATAATTCAAGTGCTTGCAACAAGCGCGGCAACTTCTTTCGAAACCAGCCATTTATCACTTTAATTACAAATTACAGATTTATTAGGCATTGTAAACTTGTAGAATTCAACACGGTTGTGTCGTGCAGCGGAACTAGCTGTCCTTGCAAACACTGTCCGTCCGTCCGTCCATCTGTCCATTTGACTGCCAGGCAGCGCACATTGCTATTCGCTCATCATCAGGCGCTGCTGCTCTGCGCTTGTAATGTTCCAATATATTTTGCAGCCATCGGCAACCTGCCTCAACAACACCTTTCCCTACATAAGTACAACTCTGGCAAATATGTGTTAGTGTGTGTGTGTGTGCATTAGCACATGTGTAGCTACTTCGTCCTGTTCCCACATTCTTCACTTGCTGTTCATAAAACCTCACCTCAACGGTGCTTTTAATGGCTTCACAGACACATGTTGCACGTTGTGCTACTTGTGAACCACTTGCAACATACACACGCAGGCACAAGTGCTATTTAGTTGCATAAGCCACATGGCTAAAAAATATTAATGGCATTTGTAATTTGCAGTATTGTAATTAATTAATTTTTCTTTCCTCATGTTTATGTTCCTTGTTGTTGTGTTTGTTTTTGTTTCAGTGGGTTCGCACGTGTGTTTGTTGTTTTTGAGTTGTTTTAATTGGTTTTAAAACACGGCAATTGTGACACGCTCTGCTCCAATTCGCTGCACGCTCGTCCGCAAGCAACACACGCATGCACAAGCTATTTGTTGTTATTATTGGCATTGCCGCCTATGTAATTACGAAATACTTTGGCGTCCCGGTCTGTGGCTGTTCCCATGTCCTCATGTTATTGCATTTAATTTATTTGGCAAAGTTTCCTAATTTCTGTTGTCACCAATCGTAAAATACATCTGCAGAGCGAGTTAATGTTTTAAAGTTTCGGTAATGAATTGCCCATGAAATATTTGCAAATGTTGTAATTTGTGGCAAGTGGCAGATCGAAACGTGTTTGGAATTCGTTTGCAACATAAAACAGGTGACGCAAAGCATCAGTAATAAAATGTTAATAAGCTGGGGGGCTCATGTCTAATGGATGCTAGATACGCTGGGGGTCGAAAGTAGCCTAAAGACTCTTAGAATTCAGAATTTGACCATATACCTATATGGTCCATATAATGAATGTTCTAAATAAAATCAGAAATACTATAGACTTTTAGCTAATTCAAAACTCCAAAAAAAAAAAATGTATATGCCATTACTCTATACCATTTTTTTAATCTGAGGCCTTAGATAAGAAAACAGATTTTACTGGTTTAACTGTACTGCATCAGAGAACGTCTTCTGGACGGAACTATTGTTCTCGATATACCCTAGAGAGCTTATAGCTGTCTTCGATTCGCTATTTCTCTGCTAGCTTCGGATTCTTGTCAAAAAAAGTTATCGAATTCGATTATTTAGATTGATACAAATATAGATTCCGACAGTGTCATCTCGTTACTTTTTTTGGTGTGCGTTTGGCAGAAAACTCTTCAGTTTTTTACGTCAAATTTTAATTGTACAGCATATGTCTGCCAAACAAACTTCTTAAACGATCGGAAACAAAGTGCTTTATTGAAAACTTTTTCATTTGACGAGGTATCTACAAAAAATTACGCAGAGATTATTATCCAAGACATAGCTACAATCTATGATAAAATTGTTCAGATTAGAGCACTATAGCATATAGCTGCCATACAAACTGAACGATTAAACTTAAATCCTTGTATGAAAATTTTTTTATTTGTCAAGGTATCTTCGGGAAATTTTACAGATATTATAATATTATTCAAGGCATTTCTACGATTTTCAAATATATTGTTCCGATAGGACTAATATAGCTTATAAGTATCTGTCATCCAAATCGACCGATCAAAATCAGAATAAATACCTTTTTAAGCTATGAAAATGCATCTATAAAGGGTATTACAGTTTCGGTTAGGCCGAAGTTAACGTTTTTTCTTCACATTGAGATATATTATTGTTTTTCTAAAAATTGTCAAAATACAACCGTAGTAGTTAGATTCCTGATGGAGAAGGCAGTAAGGCCACCAATAGATGGTGTAATAGAAAAAAATCTTTGTGGTCCTCATTACAATGTTTCAGAAACCTTGTGATATGCATCCCCAGGTTGTAGTCGCGCATGGATGTTAAGATTTTGGTATTCTCAACTGAAAATTGTTTCGATTTTTCAACTTTTAAATTTTCCGTGGTTTTATTATATGTTTGAACAGTGATATCAACTTTGCCTTAAGAAAATTCCAGCCTTTATTTTAATGCGCCGGTTAATTCCATTGGCCAAAATATGCTCCATGAAATAAAACATTTACTTATGTGTCTCATAATAAATATGTGTATGTATGCGCTGAAATGAACCCTCTGACTTTCATTAAGAAACTATGTGTGTACAAAACTATGTGAAACAATTCTTTCGACGTCCGACGTCGGATACAACTAAACTTTTTAGCAACAAGTCATAAAATACTAAAACGCCTACCCAAAAGAATAAATATGTCATGTAAATAACCAAATACAACAAAATGAACTCGCTGCGAGTAGAACGCCTAGCACTAGCAAAGAATGCCAATAACGAACAATTTTTGTAAAAGGCATTTTGCAAAGCATTTAATGTGGCACCACGCACTAAAATTAAATGCAACTCAAGTAAAGCCACGGGGCGCCGCCAATACGACGTAAGCAAATAGGCGTACATGTGAGTGGACATACTTATAGGTCTATCTAGTATGTACATACCTACATCGGAGTATGGCAATTATTTCAATAATGTTGCCGAGTATATTTGCGTTTTTGTTTTTGCTGAAGGATCAACTTTTTGTTTGCTTTAAAGAATTCCTGACAGTTATTTTTGGCGTTTGAAAGTTGCAAGACTTTAAGTCTCGGTATTTGTAGTGAAATGTGACATTTCTTACATTGTGTTATAAAGATATTAGAATATTTTTTAATAAAATACTAACTAATATAATTTTTTTCTTTCTCTATTCAAAAAAAAAAAAAAAAAAATTGCGTTGAAAACCGAGTTGTAAAAAATAATTTTTATTTCTCTCTATCTTTTTAAAGATAATCTGTGTACCCTATTTATCTATATTCATACTTTATAGGTACCTGAGCGATGGTAAGTAATTACAAAATTTCCGTAAGGATAAATGTCACTTTTTAAGCGGTAAACTTACGGCCAATGAGGAACTGGTTAATTTGCAAAATGTACGACCTCATAACTTCAGGTTTATTAAATTCATCTGTTTGTATATGTTTGTGAATTCGGAACGTCACCATGTGACGATCGAAACGGTAATTGCAATTGTGCTGTGCAACATATCATTATAGGAGCACAAAATCGGGCAGCTGCAATGCTTTAATAATTTAAACATTAAATTTTAAAGCAGTTCCTTTAGCCTGCCTGCTGTCCGAATAATTAGGCATGCCGAGCGCGTACGTGTGTCTGTTGTTGTTGGTAAAGTACTTAGGGCCAAAAAGGGCGTACACGACGGCGTGGCTTAATTTCTTACATTTTCTGAGGCGTGAAACTGCATGAAAACGTTGAAATGTTTAATAACTTAATTAAGCGATTTTTCGGGTAGCGTTGTGAGCGCAAAATAGCGTAAGAATCAAAGATATTGCGAAATTGCCGCTCACCTGGGAACTCTTGGTATTCACTTATTTTACTTTGGGGCTGGACCTTGACTGATTCGGATGCGAGACCGCCAAATGTGGCATAGAGCGAGTAGGCACTGTTGTTGTTTGTTTTTTGGTTTTCGCCGCCGGTGAACAGCACGCGGAGTGTGTAGTATTTTACTAGAATCACGGTTTGTTCGTGCTCTACTTTTCGGCCAACCGCAAAAGTTTTTGAGCAAATTTTAAATTAGTTCGCTGCAGCGAACTTTTTAGTTGGCCGTTTTGGGGGCATCAATTTCATGGTTGTTGGCTGAAGCCAATTGTTGCAAACACCCAACATGGTTGTATACTTATATATGTAGCCTTGCGTTGTACATTGAAGTTGTTTGGCTTCATAAAGAATATTGTTGCAACTGTAATAATGTAACAATGTTTATTTTTGTGAAGTTTCTTTTTGCTTATTGCAGCAAATAATGAAAATTTAATTTTTAGCATTTTCGTGGAATTATTTTATTAGTGGTGGAATAGTACATAAATCCATTCCTTCTCAATCCTTGATCTCTAACGTCTTCTTAGGGTTATTTTTTCCTATTTTTAGAAGAACACCGGAAACGAAATTTAAACAATTCTAAGACATCGGAATGAAACATAATACAATATACCTCCGCAGATATATATGCTGTTGAAGCGGTGCCAAAAAGTTTTCAAAAACGTTCTCACTAACACCGAGTAGAAGATTTCCTATATATGGTTGGCTTTGTGGAGTTTTAAGAAAAAATCCAGTTTGGTCGACGCCTTCAACTGTCGTAGAAAATTTCAGTGATAACGCGAAGACAAACGATCCGATCATCGCCATTTTGTCAATTTTTGATTTTTTTTAACTAATTTGATTTGTGCTGATAATATCTTCTAGTTTCGAGTGCATACAGACAGACGGACATGGCTAAATGAACACCTCACGTCACGCTGATCATCTCCGACGTTTCCTATTGGGTGTTACAAAGCATGTGGTAAACCTAATAAATCTTGTTCAGGTCATAAAAAGAAGAAAAATGTAGATATGGCAACCGTTTGCTGTGATTATCCTAAGTACTTTATCATAGACGGTGTTCTTGTATTTAAAAATCATTATATTCACAACATTTTAATAGCTTTGCTTTGCACAATTTACAAGGTAATAACGCTCATGCGTAAGTATTATTTATGTGACATGAATTGACGAAACATCCGCAATGAAAAGCGTTCGAACAGTTGCCACAAACAGCGCCAACATATACTTCCTGCTAAAAAGTATTAATCGAAATTGCAAATGCAAAAATTTACAACTCTTTTATAACTTCGTGCAAATCCGAATGCAGTGGTGATTCCTTGCTGTCGATGTCGGTATTGTGTGCAATTATTTTTTAATTTGCTGCTACAAAGTTAAAATTGTCATTTCATTAATGAACATTAACCACGAAGCAACGAATATCGATTTAATTAATTAAAAAAACTATAAAAAAAACCAAAAAAAAAATCAAGTAAAATTTAATGTAAAATATCTATCGCGTGGCAATGAAAAATACTTGTGCGTATATATGTGCAACGCGGCTTCATTATTGGCAACGTCAGCTTCTTTTGTCTTTCACATTTTTCTTAAACTTATTAATATTGATTTTCTCGCATTTCTTCAGTCAAATTCTTTTCGTTTGGCTCTTCAAAAGAGGCGAAGGCGATGAAGTTTTTGCTTTTCGACGTAGAAGCGTGTGACTGCATGGAAAACTTTCTCAAATTTCTCGGATTTATTTTTTCTTAATTAATATAATATTTATAATTACTCTCTATTTTTGCCTCCTACGTGGTTCGGTCCTTCTGCTAAATTCGAAGATGTGTATTATACCACAATAGTGTTTCGATGGTGAAGAAATATATTTTTAAAGTCTGAGTCAGAAGGAACTTTCAAAAATAAAAAAATTCTTGTATGTAACTATATTACTAAATATTTACATCCGATTTTCAAAACTTTAACATTTAGGTATGTCGAAAAAATATTGAGAAAACGTGCCCCAATTGAGGTCGTACAGAAAACAAAGCTAGAAATAGAAACTACGACAGTTTTGTGCTGTGATTTTTTTTGGTGTGCATTTGACAAAAAAATACTTCAGTCATGACGTCATGATCGAAAGAAGAGCTAGATTTTGTTTACAAGTACAATGAGGGTTTGACAATTCGTCTCGTTTATGACGTAGCAGTAGTTGTTGTTTTCAGTAGTTTTCAAATTTCTGAAATCTTCCATTCTTGCAGTATCGATCACCGATGTGGGATAAAAAAATTATCGTAGTTTTTGAGATTATAATTTATATGTGATATTTTTGAAATTAGTATTTCTGACAGTACAGTGTTTCAAAATATATAAAAGTGCGTGCTTTATGTTACTTTAATTTTATCGAAGAAATTATCGAAGCGAAAAATCAATAACTTCTGCGAAGCGCTCTCTTTCATAGTCTTACACCACATTTTAAATATTTGTTGTGTATTTCTTCAAGTTGTATTATTATTGTTACTACGAATCGACAATAATTTAGAGCAAAAATTGAAAATATGAAACACGCAAATGAAATACTTTCACCTGAAAAAAATATATATAGATCCAAATTATTTACTCACCCATTAATTCTGGTTGTATAAATGAACTTTGTGAAACTGCCAAGCGAAATTTGTAACAAAGAAATCAATATATTCACTTTAAAAATCTGCTTACTAAATCTCGGTTAACCGACTAATATTTTATAGACAATTGCAAATAAATTTACACAAAAATTGAAGTGTTAACTTATCTACTAAATGCAAGCTACATGCAGCTAAAAAAGTACCTATGTACAGTTTATGGATGGACCCAATAGTGAAACAACTAACTAGTGTGAAAAAATGCCAGTTCGCAACTAGAATTTACTGCCTGAGACCGAACTGGATAGAAAAGCAGCGGATTTGTAACCAAATTTAGGTTAATAGTTTAGGTTTAGAAAGAGAGCATAGTTATGTCTGCGAATCAGCATATTTTCAAGTGAGCACTGAAAATCTAAACTAAATCCAAATAAAAATTAGTCTCAGTTTTGTCTTCATCTAGTATGAGACAGATGTTTTTGGTCAAACCTGACAGTTGACATCACGCAGAACATCAACATTAAGAAAATGTCAGTTGTTTCTATGGAAAAGTGACAGGTCAATGACTAGTTAAACTCACAGTTTGTACTGGTTTTAAAGTATATAAAATTTGTACTTATACCATACGAGTATATAGGTATATACATACATATATGTACATATGCGTCTATAACATTTATTATTACTATGCAGATATTTGCATATATTTGAGCTGCCAATTTAATAGAATATTCAGCAAAATTGATAATATAATACTAACTAAATGTAGAATGCATTGTTTATGTGTATGTATGTATATATGTTTGATGGTTGTTTTCTGCCTGATGTTAGTGCAATCGGTGTTGAACCAACAAACAAATTACTTAAATATCCTGTGGTGTGTGCATCGTCTTGTTGCTCGGCAAAGGTAAAGGATGTGTGATGACTTGCTTGCTAACCCACATGCCCTTTGTGTGACATTTGCGATATTTTAGCTTACATGCAGCTATTGTGTAAGGTGTGATGGTATGATATATGCATGCAGCTGTATGTATGTGTGCATAAGATATGTTTACAATTTGCACTTGATATTGTTGTGTTACAAATTATTATTTCAATTTTACTAGTTGCAGATGCTGGCTTGGATGAGCGAGAGATTTTGGTAAGCATAAGTAATTGAGACTGAATATGTGCAATTACAAACATGCACATATTTTAATCAGGTGAATCAAGTTGTAGCACCGAATGTTGTATTCGTAATGCTGAGTGAAGAGTTTATACGAAGGTGTCTCCTTAGAGAAAAAATTTAAATGAAAATTTATAAACTTGGTTTTTTTTTTATATACGGAGAGAAGTGTATACGTTTTTTTCCTTATGTTGGGAGCTGACTTTGTATTTAATTTAAATGGGGCAAAATGAAAATACTCGTTTTAAATTACAAAAAGCAAGGACAATTTTTCGATAGAATTTAAAAATAATTAAAGCTTTTTAAGTAACTTTTTTTTTACACAACAACTTTTTCAATATGAAATGGATAGCTTTTGCCAAAGGTAAATGTAAATTAACAAGAAGGGTTTAAAAGTTTAAAAAAATTTCAAATGAATGTTAAAAACATATATTTTATAAAATTACAATAAATTGATGATGTAAATTATTGGCTTTGTCAATAAAGAGAAATGTTGAAAAAATTAATATGTACAATATATAAAAAGAAAAAACGTTAATTTCGTTAGCACCGAAGCTGTCATACCTTTCACAAATATATAACATTCCTTACAAGAGCTTGCCTTTCATCGGTCAGTTTGTATGGCAGCTGTATGATGTAGTGAATCGTTCTGTACAATTTCTTAGCAGATTACACCATCGTTTTAGGAAAAAATCCCTGCCACATTTTTTTAAGATGTTTTCTCAAATAAAAAAGTTTTCCATACAAGCACTTTATTTCGATCGTTCGGCTTGTATGGCAGCTATGTATATACTATAGTGATCCTACAAGTATATCGGCAGTTGCAACAAATGAGGAGCTTCCTGGCAAAAAATGAACGTGTGCAAAATTTCAGAATCTCGAAAACTGAGGGGCTTAATCGCATTATTTGAAAATATTTTCACATATATCCTTAAAGAATATTTATTTTGCCCCAACTTATTTGTTTATTATATAATATATAATATTCTGTAGGAGAAAGTGCGGAATTTTGTTGAAAAAAAAATTTTCCAAATCTTAAATTTAAATATTAAATAATATTCATCTTTTACCTCAAAGCTTAGTCGATTAAAAGCTCCCCATAATGCAATTTCGAAAATACTATTGAAAATTGTCAAATGTTTGCATTCTAGTAGCCAATAAATTAAATAAGCGCTATTTTATTATCAAAAGTGAAGTCAAACTTTGGTAATACTTCCATGTATGCAGCCGTTCTTCTTCTTCTTCTTATGTTACTTGCACTGAAACATCAGTTACAAATTTTGTATCATCATCATGCACTCATTGCATATCCGCTCCACTTGTTGTTTGACTAAGTATGTACATATTACCCGTGTTTCACCCTAAATTAATACACTTCTTCCGCTTTACAAGTGATGATGACTCGATTTAAACTGCATAGTCACCGTGCTGGCTCCGCCCCACAACTAGCTGTAGTAGAAAGCGGAGTAGCGACGGTAGATACCGATCGTATACGTAATTAAATGCAGTTTAATGGCAACGTATTAGTGATAATGATGCGTGTTGCATATATATGTATATGTACATATGTATGTGTGTAGAAATGCGAGCAGACATATACCTCTACGGAAACAGCTGAAGAGTAATGAATGTAGCTCACATGCCAACTAATTTACATACTTATTGAATGGCGCATGCTTATATGTAACTACAAATGTACATATCTACATATTATATACTCTTACAAACTGTTTATGTGTGGCATGCATTGTTGCGTCAGCTTCTGCATGAGTTGCAGGAATTTTTTAAAAATGGCACATTCAGCTATGGCTATGTCATCGTGCCGCTTGTTGGTTGCACAACAGCCTGTGCTACTTGCAGAAGATTAGTGCTAAAATAGGTTGATCTCTGCGACTGCGCTGTAATTACATGCAAGTATTCTGGTTATTACTTACGCCACTGTTGGCAGCAGGCAACCGGTCCGGTAAAACGCTGATAATAAGGTATATTTGGAATCTACGATGGAATCAGTGGGAGTGTTTTGGACAAGGGAACTAATTTAACAATAATTGGTTGAAAGTGATGTTATTACACATCTATATAAAATTTTATATATTTAAAATTTGTTTCATATAAAAATGTCTATGCTATCAAAACTTCATTACAATTACAACGCGGCATAGAATTTCAACCAGAAAGTTTAGCAAAAGAATCGAGCTTTATATTACAACTAATTCCTAAGCAAAGCATTGATTTAAAAAAATTTAATTTTTATGCGTTAATTTTCCCTACAGGGCCTTTTGTTTATAAATCTGGCGAAAACCTTAGTCCGGATACAGCAATATATATGCTAAGCGTATGAATGTGAAACAATTAGTAGGTCCATCCTTTTGTTAGTGAGTCAGCTATTTGAGTGGTTATTCGGTTTGCCAGGACAACCGATATTGGCACATAATCTTATGTTATGTTCACGAAAGCGGTAGTACAGCCAACCAAGTGTTTATATAATATGTTTGGACATATACTCGTACATACTTCCGCTATACGTCAAAGTCAAGCCTCAACATTAACATGAAATAATAAGGTTGCTGGTAACACAGCCTGGTGACAAAAGAATCAAATTTACGGTTTGTATGTTTAAACAACTAAGTATTGTGTGTGTATATAAAATTAATGCTAAAGAAAAAAATAATTTGATTAAAAAATTTGATTTGCTTTTATTTCTGTTTTTAAAAATAAATTATAATTAGAAATTTTATTTTCTTTGGGTTCGTCCATAAATAAATAATTTTTTTTTAAAAAATTTGCATTTGCTGCTTTCAGCACGAATACATCGAAGATTCATAATAAAATTCGAATTATATATAAAATCCACGGTTGCTCAGGGTCCAAAAAACGACTTGGAAATAATCAGTGATCATAATATCAAAACTAAGTCAACTTTTTACTTAGTAGGCATCAGACCTGTTATTATTTTTAAAAGAATTTTTAAGAAATTGTGGAGGAATCCTTAAATGAGCAATGCAGACGATTTTCAGAAGTCTTTCGAGTATTGCCGGTAGGTAGAGTCTCTCGATTTGTCCCTCCATCTCTCGAAGTATCTCTTGCATATCACTTACACCTTTAAGATAGCGGTATAGAGAAAATATAGCCACGGTAGTATAGTATTGACGAATCGGAGCTGCAAGCCTTTTTTTAATTATTGGTGTTCTAACGGATCACTATAGCATATAGCTGCCATACAAACTGACTGATCAAAATCAAGTTCTTGTATGGCAACTTTTGTATTTGTGAGGGGTATTATAGCTTCGGTGCAACCGAACTTAGCGTTTATTCTTGTTTTCATTATTGAAGCCAAAATGTTATGTTGCAAGCCAGAAATATGTTAGAAGAAACTAAATTTGCTTTTCAAGATGGAATGTATTTTTATACTACATAATCATCACAGAAATCTAAGCTTAAATCTAACACAAATATAGCAACAAAATAAATGCAGATGATCCTATATAGCAAGATAAGCTCAGTTAGTGTCTCGGTTAATTATACTCGTGCTGCAAAATTGAACTAAAATGTACAACATATTTTAAGAGAATATTTTTTAAATATATCTTACACATATGTTTATATATCTGTATAACAGATTCTTGTCCTTACATCTGCTTTAATGGCTTTCCTATTTATGTAGGTATATATAATACTTCTCACCTCTTCCGTTGCGGCGTTGGTAAAAAGGGAGAATTTATTATAAAAAACAAGAGAACAACGGATATCTGTAATAAACAATAACGCATTTTAAGGTTTTCTAAAACATTTTAATGGCTCAATTCAGCGCTGGAATTTATTTCTAAATAAGCAGCAGCACATAAGAACGAGTTGGTGCCCGCGGAGGAGTGAAAGAGAGAGAAAAATCTGTGTATGTGATTTTCGTAAATTTATTTCGTGTATTTCGTGTAGCGACGTGCTAATAAAGTATCTTGAGCTCTTCATATGCGTTCCACCTGTATGTACAACATGCCACAAGCCAGGCCTAATTAAACATGCCAGTGAAGCGTTGAAGCATTGAAGGTAGAAAAATGCATAATAATTTTTACTCGGAAAGGAAACTGCGGCGAGTTGAAAGTGTTAAACGCCAAGTATTTTCGAATGCGTGGCACATGTGATTACGAACAATCTCAGTTTTTTATTTTTGTTTTTTCAAAGCCAACAACAAATTGCTTAAATTATTGCCTACAAATTGATGGGCGCTAAAGGCGGTAGCGGTGGCGGTGGCGGCGGCGTTGTTGATTTTGTTTGTGAAGTAGAAAATTGTAATATTAAATTTGTGCCGCTGATTGGCAGTATTGATTTTTCCGCTTTCCCCCTTATCTTCTTGCTGCGCTACGTGATTACGTAAGTTCGGTTGTTATTTTTGTGGCTCTCCTTTTTCATAATATTTTCATAAAAAGAAATTTGAATAATTAAATTAACGTTGAGCGCAGAGCGGTGAGCGCCACCGTAGACACCGTTGTGAATGTCAAACAAATGAACTCATTAGCCACAATTCAATAACGTCCGTTCCCACTTGACTCGAACTCGAACTCGACTCACAGCGACTCGACACGCCTCAGACCGTAGTCGTCGATGCGCGAACACATTGAAAACGCTCGAAATGCCCTAATTGCATGGCAGTCGAACTGCAGATGCAGATTGGCAGTTGTCGATTGCTAAGGAGCGCTGCAGGTTGAAAGTTGGAAGCTGCAAGTGGTGCAATCGAACGACACTCGACTCACCACTGAGACCGTGGCATGTTGCAAGTATGTATGTATATATGTGGGTATGCGGGCAGCTCCACCACAAATTGAAATTATTGAAGACAGCGCCGAAGATGGCGAAATATCGTTGGCATATCGCGAATTGTAGCGAAATGAAGTGAATTGTGAAGCCACTGAAAATGTGAACTCAATTAAATTAGCAGAATTGAAATGCAAAGCGGCGAAGAAATTTTCCATCAGATTGTTCGTCTGTCGGTCCAGTTGTTTATTCGTGTGTTTGTTTGTTTGTCTCGCTGACTGGCTGTCTGTCTGTGCGCTTGTATGTTGTTGCAACATGTGCTGGCTACTTGGCTACACTATCGACGGACACAAACAGACAGTGTTACAGACAAGCGCTGATAGACAACAGTAAGTAAATGATATAGTTAAAATGGTTGTGGAGAGGGCGCGCGCGCACAGGCAAACTCGCAGCCGCCAACAGCCGTTGTGCACCAAACGTCGACGAAAGGCTCAAAGTGAAGTAGCAGCGAAATGAAATTAATTGTAGGAAGCTGAAAACATTTAACGTCTCATTGTTAAGAAATTGCAGAACCTTCGATTCTTTTGGGTTGCCAGCAAATAAGCATTGCTGTTGTTGGTGTTGCAAGTCTGGCCAGCCTTGCATTGACGGTTGTTTGGGTCATTTGGTTGGTGGCACTGCCACCATTTGTTGACAGTGACGATTCTTGATAATGACGATACTGTGTTTTGCTTATTTAAAGCTCCTGCTGCGCACACATCTGTGTCTACAGCTCCTTCATTGCATTTCCACTGCAGTCGGTATTTATTTGCTACGATTCTTATTGCATTCTTATGCCGCTGTGTCTATGAGACGTGCACGAAATTTATTAATTTACTATTTAGTGTGTCTGTGAGAGGCTTTGTGAAAAGTTGCATTGTTAAGACGCTTAAGTTTGCCGATAGGTATGTGTGTATATTCAGCTTCTTTCCAATTAGTATTTAATACTATTAAGTTCTCCACCCATAACCTGCCGGAAGACAATAAAATTCATTTTACTGGTATTTTTATAAGAATTTCGTCGGTATTTAATTAACATTTTGGTAGATTTAAGTAGTGAAAGCTTTGCTTACTGAGCTTTCGTAGTGCTTAAGTGAGGCATTAATAGAGCTTTGCTAGTTTTTACTTTTAGTATCACAATAATTGATTTCAGTCTTCAGTGCAAACAGTAGTGATTCCGCTTAACGATAGCCTAAAGCGTATACATGTACTTTAGAGCATAGATGTTATCACCTATCAAAGACAAAAGGATTGATTTACAGCCTCAGTTAGAGATCCATTGGGATACCTAAATACTCTTAATATTGCTCGAAAAAACTCAAATAATCGATTAAGCGCTTTGTGTTTACCACAAATTTGTTGAGTAGGCTAATATCACTTCTGGCTATTTCGCGAGGTTCACCAACGACATTCCTGCTGAGATGTTTCGATCTCAGTCTTGCAAAAGCTGCATAAAGCAGGAAAAGTGTCTGGATGTTTCCATCTCACCTTCTTCCATACAATTTTGACAGTTAGCGTTCGACTTCGAGCACGTACGCCTATTGGGGAATGACCAGTAAGAACTCCAACGATTGTGGCATGATGAACCTTACTGAGAACAAGTAGTTCTGTGAATCAGCCACATAGGACCTAGTTGTGACCAGCGCCTGCTTAGCTCACGCGAAGTCTAAAGGTCCAGCGCTAGAACGCATGAGAGCCACAGAGACCCAACTCGTTCCCGTCTGATGTTATCAAGACAAGAGGGCCATGAGAGTTCATCGGCTTTGAAATTTCCCAGGCACCTCGCCTCTTCTCCAGCGGCTTCCACTTATCGCTCGTCGGTATGCGAGCACAGAAAAAGCTATCAGGAGTAAAGTCTGCGACGTAGAGATCTAAGTTTTCAAGCATGCCGTCGAAGATGAAGAGAATTGTCCCCGTATGGACACTTTTACTTTTCTCACTAGGAAGTTGCTCATTTGTCGGAACCGCCGATATCGGATAAGACAACAATGTATTCGCCGCAGAAATTGTTCAGATCAGATTATTATATCATATAGCTGCCATACAAATTAAATGAGCGAAATCAAGTTTTTGTAAGGAGCCTATGGATTTGGGTATTATAGCTTTGGTGCAACCGAAGTTAACGTTTCTTCTTGTTTTTATCATAGTAGGAATACACATGTTTGGTAAAACCTGGATTTATAAAGTATCGGTTGTGTTTCAAGATGTGAGCCATAGTAATGAACTACATTTACAACACCAGTTTGTATCTCACAATAAAAGCGTGGAAAAGAAACAAAAAAAATTATGATTTATTTTTAAAGGTAAAAAAATTTTATGCCTAAAACTGACGAAATATAAAGCATTTGCAAAAGAGTAAACTAAACTAAATTGAGCTATTGAATTAGTTCCCCTTTTTTAATATGAAATCATTAGAACATAAATTTGCAATACCTTATAGGAGTGTGAGCATAAGATTTTTGTAAATTTTGTAATAAGTTGCTTTGCAACATTCAAGCGATAACGCTCATTAAAACTAAAACGCTTCGTTCAAAGTAGACGAATAATAAGTTAAATTAATTATACGCTTCCTTACAAGCTATTCTACTCGAAACGGATAATTAGGTAAGCAATTATCTTGCAAAACTTAAATACAGCTGCTTTTCCATATCTTGATTTATGGAAATATAGAGCAAAAGCCTTTTACGCGTAGCTGCCATCGACGACTGCTCCTGCTCCCCACAATTTAATCTGCGCTGCGTGGCAGTAGTGTGTCTGTCCTTAACGCTGTCATAGTATTTATTTTACAATTTCACGCAGCTGATTTGAACTCGCTAAAAATTTATACGCACACACACACACACACTCAGGCGTTGCGTCTACTTAGCTACAAAGTATGCATCTTGGTTAGGTTGTGAGGCGCTGCCTTGGTAACACTGACTGCCGCACACGCCACACAGCAAAGGAGTGCCATTAATCTTTGCTGCGTTCATTATTCTTGCGAAAAGTTCTAGGCGAACGCATAAAAAACTGGAAGTTTTGATGCTTGTCAGTCATTTGCCATCAAGAAATCGCTGCACAAACGTCGTGGCCTTCCAATGTTTGTGCGCTGGTTGTGTGTCTTTAGCAGCAGCACCTTTGTCCTTCGTCCTCCAGAAAGATTTATGTCAGTTGAAAACTCGTAAGAGCACATTTGTTGCCAGCAGAAGACGAAGTTTTTTTTTTTTTATTTGTTTTATGTTATTTTTATCTGCTCTTGCTCATTTTACGAAAGCGCATTTATTTATGGCAGCGTTAAAGTAACACAAACAACTTGTTGATTATCTATTTTTAAATTCTTCCTTTTCCTATAATTTACTCTTTGCGCTGTGCTAACCTAAGTATTAATTTAAGTTCATGCCACACGCGCCGCCAGTAATGACTTCATTAAATCGACGCGTTGGAAAGCAACAACTTAATGTACTATATTGTTGTTGTAATTTACATTAATACATACAGCGAGTTAGTTACTTGATGCTGCATTTTATTCCTCACAACCAACTGAGATGCTGGTAGCTAGTGTTTAGCAGTCGCTAGGGCTCTTAGTTGCTAATCATAAAGCATTTAACTAAGGTTAGGAACGTAGTGTAGCTAAGTGCAATGAAGCATTGAAGGTAGAACAGCGGAAATGAATTCACAAAGGTTCTGATACTATAACCTCTCAAATGTGAGGAGCACATATTAATATGAAGCGGTAATAATATTAATCTACTAATTAACGCAGAGTCACAACTGTTAAAAAATTATATCAGATGGGCAAGTGACATATTAATTTCGCTCTTGTGGATGATCTGGAAAAAATCAGAGTATTTTCCATAAAAATTATACTGGAGATTTATCAACCGTCGATGAGATGAGATGACTCTTCCGAAGGCAGAAAAATATTTGAGGGACACACCTAGTGAGCACAGTCTAAAAAAAGTTCGTACAGTGGCCTGCGATGAAAAAAAATCAAATATCTTTTTGATCAGATCAAGGTATGGAGAACTATATAATATACAGAACATACAAAACAAATTTTATAAAGGTTGGATAATTTGTCTCCGAGCAATCGCTCAAGCAAGGGATGTCATGTAGGTCGATAACAAGTTTGTGGCTTCTGGGTTTTGCTAGTTGACCTGCGATCTTTACGGCCTTACCAACTCCTGGATTGGACTTTGGTTTTGACATAGACTATGGCAGGGGAACCTCATCTAGAATCATGGGCAACCATATGGTCACAAAGGGTGCAAATAGAAAGCGGAACACACCGACCAAGAAACAAAAGGCGGACCGACGTTAACTTGCGGAGCTAATTGCACTGAGTAGCTACACTTTAGAAGGCTGTAACTCTAAAACTGTTCTATATATTTATTAAAACTTTTAGTATGTTATTTATGTGGATATATTTTATCACAATGTGAAAAATTTGATTATTCCACCTTAAGCATGTTTCTTGAGAAACCTAGCAATTTTTGAGTTAACTATTTCCACCATGGCACTGAATTCAATCAATTTTTTAAGTTTTGTTCTCGCTATGTAATTTAGATATCCATAAATAGTTGTTAAATAGGGTTGATTGATAAATTTTAAGAGAATAAGAAATCTTTCGCAGTGTCTGCTCAGGTTTTTTTTTTATTTTCGACCAACTAACCTTTGAGCTATATTCTGGCCGATACAAACTCTGAGAAAGTTTTTTTTTTTTAAGAAATATATGGATGATGAATGAAGCTGGGGAATACAGCAGTGAATCTTTTCGAGCCACAATTTTGAAACAAATTTTTGCTAACTATATTACTAGATATGTGCATCAAGTGCCTGAGCTAGTACTTTTAAAAATATCAAAAAATTATAAATCACATAATACGCTGAAAATAAGCAAAGCAAGTCACCTTTCCATTTACAGAAGAACTATGAACCGGTCATAAGAATATGTCTGTAAGTAACTCTATGACATGCTAACCATTCTCCATAAATTGCCGACTCAACTCTTCCTCACGGCATATGTTTATTAATCCTTTGACAGTTTATTGACACCAGCTGACACTAAATTGCATTCTTACCGCCGCAATCTGCATAGCTGATGAGATTTATGCAACAAACGCTGTGTCAGAGTGGCCCCAGGATGTGTTGTGGCATTACATGCAAATCAATTGTTAGCGTTGTCAAATTAAATATTGCGCCATTTGATAAGTAACAGACATATATATATATCTAGAAATGCTCATGTGTGTGTATATTGTATGTGCAAATGTGTGTGTGTGTCGTTATGGCGGATGAGAATGCAATCTATTAGCAGTCAATAATGATAAGCCATAGTAACGCCCCAAACGAATTTCGCTGTAAAATCCGCACAAACTCAATAAGCTTTCAACGACAGCAATCACATGCATATATACATACATACAGGTAAAGGTGCATAAAAAAGTGCCGCCCTCAATGGCTTGTGTCATATTTGAGACTAATAATAACAATGAGTATCGTACGACCCAGCCATTAAGCGACCCGCCGTCCAGCCGCTCAACCAGCGTCACCGCGCCTTCATCCATCCAGCCATCCGTTCTGCCGTTGCGCTAGGGCACCATCAAATCGACCAACCGACATGCAATCCAAGCTGTCACTTATTGTGACACTAAGGCAATTGCCTCTACGTCGCTTGGCGGCTATCAGCTGTGCGGCATGGTGCGTTATTGTGCCACAACACAACGGAGTCAACTTGAAGGAGCAAGCTGCCACACGGCACCCATAGACACACATACACGTGCTTACTTGCTGGATTGCATTGTGCACTTCACCTGTCATATTAAATGGCAAAAGTTGAAAAGCAATTCCTTCAACGAATGCTGTGCGGTAAGAAGAGTAGCCCCACTTTCCGCCCACACCTCCGTTTGTAGCGAGTAAATAAATGTCTAAGGATGCTGTCAGTAAGCGGCTGCGCTGTTTTAAGTGGGTTTCATTGCCAGGCGAGCGTAAAAAGACGTGGGCCATCAGCGGCAAGGACCAACAGTTAACTAAGGTATTGCGTATTTACAGCTTTTCAAGTGTGCGAGTGCATGTGTGTGTGTGTGGAGCAATAGTTACAAACTGTTGTAGTTCACAAATTGCTTGCAGCAAACTCACTCCTATTCTCTGCAGCGTTACTTGTATTCATAACTATTTGTAAAAGTATATAAAACGTATAACATGTGTATGTGTGTTTGTATATGTGTTTGTATGGTACATGTAACCAATGTGCGTGGGTTACGCTTGCAGATTAAAAAGCCATGCCAACGGATATGGGTGTGCATTTGCTAGCGCTCTGACGTTCACCTGGTCTGTTGCCTGGCTGCTCTTGCTCTGATTCTAAATCTGATTCTGACTTTGCTTTTACGTTAACGCCGACGCACAATTTCTGTTGTTATGTTGTTATTAAATCGATTAGAAGTATTCAACGTAAATAGCAAATGGTTTAATTCACATGTAATTCAAAGAAGTGATGACGGGCTTGTGAGTTGGAATTAATTCACAAAAGGCTCTTTCATTACAAAAGCACACGGTTAAGTATATATTTTATTATATCAACGGTTGGTTGAAGTGAAAGCCGACACAACTGAACTATTAGTTATTATAGCGATTTCCATATGAATAAACAGTTATTAATAATTCACGCTATATATTAATTATAGCCTGAACAGGGTAAAATAAGTTTGCCACGATGTTTGTAATACCCAAAAGGAAATGTCAGAGATGCTATAAAATATATATATAAATGACGAAACGAGTAGATTTAACCATGTCCGTCTATCTGTTCGTCCATCAGTATATATGCGAACTAGTGCCTCAGTTTTTCAGATAACAAGCAAAACTTTTGCACCCGTCCTTTTTTCACCAAGAAGCTGCTCATTTGCCGGAATGGCCGATATCGGACTACTGTAGCACATAGCTGCCATACGAACAGAACGATCGGTATGAAGAGCTGGTATGGAAAGCTTTTCCATTTGACGAGATATATGTAAAAAAAAGTAATAATGCAATCTCCGAAGAAATTGTTCAGATCGGCTCACTATAGCATATAGCTGCCATACAAACTGACTGATCAAAGTTATTGTAAGGAATCTTTTGTATTTGTGTCGGATATTATAGCTTCGGTGCAACTGAAATTAACGGTTATTCTTGTTTTTCCATAATTTTCCATTAGAAGATCAATGTTTTAACAAAGCTGTTTTGAAGAAAAAAAAAAAATTTTTTTTAACTAATCGAAGTTATAATACCCTTACAGGTTACAATTTCGAAGAACCGCAGTCGCTTTTTTTTAACATTTCTCTTGACCAATCCTTTTTTTGAGCGAGTGACGAATTGTGTGGGATCCAACGTGAAAATTTTTTTTTTAGTAAAATTTGTCCCAATCCCACGATAGATCACATGACGATCCTGCAATATCAGTTTGCGCACAGCATAAATAGTTTCCGGAACAATAACCGATTTAAGACGACTTGCATAAAACTCGTCTAAGAGTGATCTACGACCTCAATTGAAATCACCATACCATCGACAAACACTGGTCTTTGAAGGAGTTTCATCGCCAAAAATTGAGTTAAGTTTTTTGATGCACTGTTGCTAGATGAATGCATGTCGAACGTTGTGAAAAATAATCACGCGAAAATATTCACGATTTAATTACATTTTTGGTCGAGATGAATATTTTAAGTTACTGTAAACAACATAAATAGCCCTCGTATATTTAAACGTTCTGAGTATGTACAATATAAAATGAAATATGTGAAGTTCTACTATAAAGTTGTTAGTTGCCAGATAGCAACACTAGGGTTGCCAAATCCCGAAATATAAAAGGCAACCTACGTATAGTAGAATATAAACGATAAACACATTTGTTTATCTTGACAGTTATTCCTCGAGGAAGTTTTGAACTTCAAAAAAATATCCTGTATATACACTATATAATGCCAACTTTCGCCATACTTGGAGGAATAATTTGTATGTATAATGTATGAAAGGTCTACACTTTAAAGACCAGTACATAATTTTTTTCTAGAATAATAGTTAAAGATTTTTTACTATAATGAATCAGGAATCTATTATTATGAATTTTTTGATGAACTTTAAAAATCATATATGCAGATTCGTACCGAAACTTTAGCGCACAGCTATAAATGCCCAGAACATTGTATTAAATGGTGACATTGCTAACGCGTCATGCGCCATTTGGCAATCATATGCTTATACTGTACTCCCTTTTAATTAGCCAATACTCATGCAAGAAGTTTTCAAAGTCACCTACATAGATATTCATATAAAACGCTTTTCGCTGCCCTTCTTCTCATAAGCATCGATAGCCATCCATATGAGAAGTGAGTTTCTACCACATTTAGTTTGTTGTTTAATATTCCCATGCTAACTTTATGTATATTTGCCTACCTGAATATGTATGCGACCATAAAAACAGCTTCATAATCAGGTTTATGCGCTTTTACCAATTACATTTCGCTGTCCACACTCAACTTCGACGAAAATTTATGCCCACTTTTGTCTTTATGTGAATTTAATGCATTGCCAATGCGAAATTTATGCAGTATGGTAGTAAACTTGCTGACATATAAACAAAATAATACAGATTGCGGCTCATAAAAGGTGGGGCAAAAGGCAAAAGAATAGTTCCTGCGGCAACGCGGGGTCAAATATATGATAGGCTTTTGTTTTTGTGCTTTTTGGAATAAAGTATTATTTTTATATGAGATGAAGTTTTGTGCTTATTTTTCACTGAGAGGCATATTATAATAGTGATAAAAATCGGTTAATGTTTGAAGTTTTTTGATTATATTCTATGATGAAGGGAGCTGAAAAAAGGGGTGGGGGTGCAAAAATCGTGATCTGCAAAATATTGAAAAGAGACGAAATTCTGTAACTAGAATAAGCTCATAGCTTTATGTCTCATAAGTATGCTGACTTCTCGAATACTAAGACTCTTTGAGAGTATGAAAGCGTAAGTACGCAGCATAATTACGCAATCCACTAAAGCCCGGGTTAATTTGTAAATACGTTTGGTTAAAATTTTGAATAAAGATTTTAAATATTTATGAGTGAATTCACGTGAGAGTTAGAATAAATTAGTGCTACTATTTTGGAAAGAATAAAAGTTCAGGGCTTGATACCTGACTCGTTTTAATTATTTCTTGACTATTAAAATCAAAACAAAAATAAATTTAAATAATTAAAAAAAACCTGGATATAAATTTTCCACTTTAATATTCTCGAAAATTTATCCTCTGGAACCATTTAAAAGTTATTTGAAAATATTTTATAAAAATATTAGGTGTAATTTTTTCAAAAAACGAAAATTCCCGAAATTTTTTAGTACACGTCATATGTTTGAGTAAAACTCGCCAAGCGAAACTCTATAGCAATAAAATGTTGTTCTACAAACAACTCGTTGCTTTTAATTATTGCTATAAAATCGGCTTGCTTTTTCAGGCAGAATTGACACATCTGAAAAATATCAAAATAATTTACTGCTCTCCCTCACAGCTCGATAATGTAATTAATGTCTTCGCCTACGCTTAGCACACTTTAGCCCATGTAAATACAAGTATAATAACGTCAGCAGTAATTTCGACATTCTAGACATGCATTTTCTTAAGCTTTTGACAAGTTGATGACGACAGTGACATGACGGCAGAGAGCACTTTTCTGAAGTACAAAAAAAAAAAACAACATACAAATTTCCTTGGTTTCAAAAGAGTTCCATGCCTGAAAAGCATGACCGCCTCTGTGCCGCCTTCCAAAGGTGAACACATTCATGCATTTTTAGACACTGCCTCGTTGCCCTATTTCACTACACTCCAAGGATTGCTTTGAGCGCGAATTACGGCGCACTTGGCCCATGGGCTGTCGCATAAGTTTTCGTTGACACAAAACCAGCTAAAACATTCGCTTTGCAAAGTAATTTTTCCTGCCACACGCCGTATGCACGTGTGTGCAGCAAGCGTAAGAAAAAATTCTTACACAAGTGTTTATGTGCTCTGCGCCTGGAAGTAGGCAAGCAAGCAACTATTGAGTCCTTTTACGAGCGCACATACATTTTACTATGGCGTTGATGTGTATATATTGTTTGGCTGTTCATGTGCACACTCCGCTCGGACGTCACTTCATTCACCCACGAACTCTGACTTTGTTTGTTTACACTCACATGCCCCGTTATCATTGAATGGCAAAAACTTTGCTCGTATTTCTCAACAGAAAGTCACTGCTTCTTTTCGCACTCAGCTCATACATTCACATTACTCGGTAGAATTTTCCGAATTTCTTCTACTCATCGTCCGCCGACAAGAACTCCATGCTCTTTATGGCTTTTGTTTTACGTAAGTCAAGCATTTATTTATCTAATGCGTGTCCCTTTTGACTTTTATCTATGTATTCGTGTTGAATGTCGTCTTTATTATTTTGTTGTTGCCGTTATTATTATTTTTTTAGTTGTCGTTGTTGTTGTTCGTAACATTACTTTGCTATTTTATTATACCCACTGTTGCTTCCTGCTTCATTGTTCGCCGTCTATTTGCTGATTTGTTAGTATTTCACATATAAGCTTCAAAATTTTTTGTTTTGATATTCGTTTTTATGCTTTTTTACTTTTCAAGCGCAGCCACGTTAATGTACCTAAGTCCTGTCATATTTTCTTACTATGCTGCGATGTCATGAACTTTTGCTAAAAGTGCGAGCACACTTTGACATCGGTCGCCTTTTGATGTCCTAATGATATTCGTCTACCGTCGGCTGTCAGTGTGCGGTTGTTGCGCGCGTGACCGAAGCGTCACTGTTTGACGTGTCGAAAATTTTATTCAAAATTTCTTCTCTCCATAATTTATTATATTTTTAATATTTTTGCTTTTCATTTGTTTGGTTTATGAAAATTGTGATGATATTGTTTTGAAATAAATGCGAAAAGTTGTGTTTAGTGAATTGCCTAATTTTGGATTGCCAGTTTCAGAATGTACGATTATATTTTACAGTGTGACAAGGAATGAAATGTAGCCATAGCGTGGCGACCTGGGGGGCCAGCGGAAAGTGGAACTTCTTGGTATTAATTTGTTTTCAAATTTTCGTTTGAGCTCCGCAATAACCGGTCTAGCTATGTGGGCAGTTGCTCTATCTAGCTGGAACCGTCTGGAACGTCTTCGGCGCAATTCTGTGTTACACTGTTTTCTTCAAAGAAGTATGGACCGACAATACACCGTGATGAAGCTCGCACGACACTGTGACCCGTTCTGGGTAAAGTTCCGTCTCGTGGATTATTTCTGACAGACAATTTATCAAATTTTTGTCTTTTTCGGCCATTTCATTTATTTTCAGGCGAATAGACAAAAGCAGAGGGTTTAACCGGCTTGTTATTTGAACTTTGTATGAAAACATTTTTAAGTCTTCATGAGTTATCCATTGTAATGACCGTCTGTTAACTCCAAGTTGCACCGATAAGTTGTGAGCCGAAACTCTTGGATTTGCCTGAATTGACGATGCATCAGTCGCTTTTGTTTCTTGAACACGAACATACGGATCTCGATGGTTCAGTCTTCTAGCGATACTTCTAGATCCGTCAAACATGTTTACCAACCTCAAAATGGTCCATTCACTCGGGGGAGTGCCCCCAAAATACCGTCTGAATTCCCTTTGGTTGGAAAAGACGGACTGCAAAGCATGGTACCGCTACACTATCCGACCCTCCTTTCGATATTCTAAGCATTAATTTTTAAAAAACTTACATAATAACCTGCGAAATAAAATAAAAAGTAAGAAAAAAAGTTATTACCGTTTGTTTTTGTAGTACGATTCGTGCGGCGCTCTATATTTTAACATGCTGGCTCTCTCCTATCATGAGCTTATATCGGCGATTCTGACAGCAGATTTTGGAGAGAAAAGGACGTGTGGGAAATTTAAGAGTGATTTAGAGTCTCTGACGTTTTCTTCTGGGTGTTGCAAACTTAATACATACACTCTGTGTAGGGTATAAAGACGATAGAGAAATATAACCTCGCTTCAAATTTTTTTTTAGGTTAGAAAGCTCTTGTGAATGTACCCAGGTCGCCAAAGAAAAGGTTTTCCGAAAATAATACCATTAACTGTACATGCAATGAGAGTATGAAACTGTTGTGATGCATGAAAATAAACGGAGCAATAGCAGACTGATAGAGCTTGACAGCTGTCATAATACATAAATCAGCAGTAAACTTAAAGTCCAGTTGACTCATTCACAAAGTTAATATATGTTATTTTTAGTGGTTTAGTTTAAAAGCCATTTCTCCAGCTAGTCAATATATGTAGTGATAAGTGTATTTAAGGCATAAGAAAAACGGCTTACAAAAATAATTTTAAATGTTGCATTTTTCCTTTATCTATATTCTTATAAAATGTAAAAGTGAAAGCCGCTTCACAAGCCGTTGCCAGCAAGTGACAGTAAATAAGCATAAATAAGAAGTTTTAATTGCGAAAATGCAAATTCATTGCATTGCTCTTAAGCACTTTTCCATGAACCGAGCTATGGATGTAAGATTGCTTATACTTAAGATAGTAAGTAAAGCATTCGTAAGTCAATTTCATATGAACCGTGTGTCAACCATTTGCACACACACTTAAAACACAACCACACATACATAAATGCTACATGATATTAATATGCATCCTGGTGAGATTAAAGCATACACCACACAAGTATGTATGTATATACAGGGATATACTCATGTGTATATATGAGAATATATGCGCGTACAAATCCACTTGCATCGAGATGTGTAAATATTTTGTTACGATTTAATTAAGGCAGCAAATCACACTGACTTGCCAAAGTTTTCGGCGAAATGAAACCACAAAAACTACTACTACAACACTCCAATAAATATACACTTGGAGCTGTACTATAGAGCTGTCAGCTTCAGCGTGTTCTGTGTGTGGCTGGAGTGTTTGTGTGCTTAACAATGGCGTGGGGCACAAAGTGAAAGCAAAACTTGCACTGCACAAGGTAATGCCAGAATGTACTTGATATC
The DNA here is from genome assembly GCF_042242935.1 of Bactrocera oleae. Lineage (NCBI taxonomy): Eukaryota > Metazoa > Arthropoda > Insecta > Diptera > Tephritidae > Bactrocera > Bactrocera oleae. The sequence goes on along the minus strand of NC_091540.1, from coordinate 69,322,585 downwards.
GGGCTATGAAAATTAATTGGTTTACCAAAAGATTTCGCCACATATGCACACTTTTACATATATTTTCATTTATGTGTATAAATGTTTGTTCAACTTTTGCATGCGCCTATATCAGCAGAAGTTATACGCATTTACATATACTTAAACAAACACAAAAAGACTCATTTTGCATATAAATACCAACAATACAAGCAAATTTACATATATACTGAAAGTCTACACTTATTTGAGAATTTTCACAACTTTTGACGTCGCTAGTCTATTGCCACATACAAACTTTTGCTTACGTTGCGGTTTCTTGAAAGCATCTGATGAAAACGGTAGCAGACATTTGGGCGTTGTAGCTTGTATCTGTTATCAAACTCTGCTTTTATGGATATAAATTAATTTAACAACTTCTTAGGTGTTTCTTAATCAATTTCGGAATGTGTTATTTAATTTTTATACCCTCAACAGGCTATGTTAAGTTGCCGCGATGTTTGTAACACCCAAAAGGAAAAGACGGCACCCTATAAAATATATATTTGTATAATATAAATGATCAGCATGTTAAGTTGAGTCAATTTAGCGTACGTCTATCTCTCTGTCCGTCCGTTTGTCCGTCTGTCTGTATATACGCGAACTAGTCCTACAGTTTCTGATTGATCTGAAATTTTGAGCACGCCTTTTTTTTCCTAAGAAGCTGCTCATTGGTCGGAACCGCCAAACATTTTTCTTTGTTTTGCTTCAAAATATTTATTTTTCGTGGTGGTTTAATTTCGTGTTTCTGGGAGATAGGCGACTGAACATATGCTATATACATATGTATGTATATTCAAGAAAAGCTTTATAAGTAATATTGTATTTATTTACCTATTTTATAATGGAAACACTATTTTAATATTAAACTTAAATTTGGGGAGTTGCCACCAGTTTAGTTAATTATATACTAAACCATTAATCTTTTAATATTAAAGCTCAATTAATGTTGATGTAATATAATTATAATTCTTAAAAATTAAAAAAAATATCCCTTTTGTAATAGAGTTGCCATATTTTTTATAGACAAAAATTAATGATTTTATGTATTTTAAAAATTTTATTATTTATTGTTAAGTAGTGTTAGACTCCAGTTTTAATTTAAAAAAAGGATTTAATAAATAAATATTTTGTAACCGTGTTGCCACATTTATAGAAAATATAAATAGTATTTTTTTGACTATTTTTTTAGGCTAAGTATACGAAACCTACACACATTATCCATATTTATAAAAAATTACAGAATAGAGTTGCCAGTTTGCTTCAATTTTGAGCAATTTTGTAAGACTTTATCTAAGTGTGAAATATGTGAGTACGCAATTCACTCATTTCAAAATAAGTTTGACAAAAGCTGTTGCAGTTTACTTTGACCCAATTTTCACCCTGAGTTGCCAGCGTAAAAATATTGAAGGATTTTTTGAAAATTTAACTCAATACTTAAATAGTCTATGTTTAAATACTGAAAGAAGATTTTCGGATACAACAACTTTTTTATAAAGTGCTGCCAACTCTTTATTATTTCAATAACTTCGTGAGTTCTTGTGTATAAATTTGAATAAAATTACTTAGAATATACTTTTGCCAAGCTTTTTTGGAGGTGGCAACACAATCACGCCTGAATTTCTAAATAAACATATATTATTATATATATACAAATGCTCGCAGATACACAATAAAATAAAGAATAGATTATCAGAAAAAATTGCTTTATTGCCACTTGATTATCCTATTATTAAAGTTTAATTAATTTTCCGAAAAGCAATGGAAAAGTTAGAAGTGCTTCGTTTACTAAATGAAAAACTGTCAAGAGCAGTTTTTCCTTCAGCAATCTTTTATTTCTCTTTTATCGCGCTCGCTTTTATATATTTCCCATTGTCAGATAGAACTTTCGATTTACTTTAGCAAAGTGTCGAATGTGTGAAGCTGCCACAACAATACTGCCGCACTGATGTGCAACTCTGCATGTGCTCGGCAACCATCAACCCGTAATGTGTGTAATTTAATAAAAGTTCAAAATAATTTTGTGGCACATTGCGCCTCAAAGTATATTACGCCAAAGTGCGAAATACTTTTTGCGATTTCTTAACTCACTCGGTTTTTCTCTAAATAATCCAAGGAATTTGTTACGTAAAATGCCATCAAATACATACATATGTACATGTGTACATACATGTGTACGCGCCCGAAGAGCGCAAGAAAACAATCTGTCAAAAGTAATTGAACTGCGGCAGAGCCAATGACAAAAAGTCTGTCTGTCATTAGACATTTTTGTCAAGGTATAAAACTTGTGTATGTCGAAGTTTCTCTTATCTATTATTAATTGCTCGCCACTGCTAAGTGAAAGTAATTACCTGTTTTACTTCTCTCGAAGTTCTCTTGTGTTGTGGCTTAACAGAATAAAAAATATTTTGGTGTTTTCAATAAAATCTCGTCATGGTTCATGAATTATTATTGGTGACAAAATAAAAAAAATCGATTTTTGACTTAACTTTTAGTTTCTCTTTATTCTCTACCAAGTATCGAAAACTGGATAAATAACCTGTGAATGGCAGCTGAATGCTATGAGCAGTTTCTTCATGGCGAATACACGTGGAGGCTTCGCGTTAACAGATATTAACAGATTCTTCTGGTACAATCAAGATTCTTTGGTACAATTAAGTCTTATATAATTCGTAGTATTCTACTTTCTACCATAAAAAGCATTGTTCTTCATTTAAGATATGACTACCTGTTTTGGATTAGTGAAATAAATAGAAAGAAGACGTAAATTACATGAACGAGACAGCAGTTGTTTTATGTACGAAAAGTTTTGGGCTCTCAAAGTATGGAAATTGGTTTTCGTCGTATTTTTCCAAAAATTTCTAATTTTTTTAAATTTTTTTTGACGCTGTAAGCGCCGGCTCGAGTCATACTTGAACACTGCAGGAACCTCATATCGTTTCAACTTGGTCTTTTCAATTCTTACTTTTCCAAAAAGACACATAGCAGTCAGTACTACTTATACAAATAAAAATTTTCATTGGATCCACGTCCAGGGTGTTATTAGTGTTTAAATGGTGTCAATACCACACAGTTCATTAATTCATCGATATACTTGTATGTAGTTTTCAGCTTGTAAATACGCATAAAGCGTCGGAAAAAAATACCAGAAGATCACGGGGACTGTCTCAAATATACCCAGTGGTTTGCTTCGGGAAAAATAGTAATGAGAGACCTCAAAGTATTTTTTTCGTAGAAGGCCTTCTTGTACTTCAGCACTCCCAACCCAGTGAAAAGAAGCTCACATTGGTAAGAGTTGGGAGTTTTAATTCTCACACAATCCTAGCATAAGCTACCAGAATTGTTGTCATTGTTGTTGTTAATGGATTTTCTTGCAACCGAATGACAAATATGTCATCGTCTTTAAACGAGGATCCGTATTTAACATCTTTTTCTCATACTTTATAGAATGTACTTAGGTTGGTTACCAGACCTCCGTTCTCATTACTGAGGCATACACCACGAACCCGAAACCTTCTATGATTTTCGAGTACTTTTCTTTGTTCCTCCTAAGCAAATAGTTTGGTCTCAACAATTGTATTACACTAAAGATAGCATATGGGCTGATTAAATCTCTAGACCACCTAGGACAGACTTTCAGTATTTTTTTACATTTTTAATACTTTGACCACCCAAAGATTTTCAAATCAGTGTACTTATATACATATATCGACATATTGAAAATATTTTCGTTATTGGATATTGATCCATTAATTTTCTTAACTAAACAAAAACACTAAACTATATAATTAGCTTTAGTAAGCATTTGACGATTGCAAGTCGCATTTCCACCGAGCAATGCAGTTGTCATAATAAGTTTTCTGTTGGTTTGTCATTCTTAACTCTCTGCATTGGTTCATTATTTGCCTGCTGCGACAGAAATATCACTAAAAGTCGAGAATAAAAACTTAGAGACACTTTGTGATGATGGGATGACAACATGGAAAAGCTTTTATCTCATTTCAAATGTATTTTATACCCTCACAACGCCTCGCACAGGGTATAGAAATTCTGTTCACCTAACAATACGTTATAGTCGAGATGGATATATGTAAATCCAATTCTTAAAAATATTCATGATGCCAAGTTTAGTTGATTTCCGTTCATCCATTTGAACATGTTAGCGATAATATGAGTGAAGTTGAAATATCTGCAATCTGGGGATCCATCTTCCTTGGTACTTTCGGAAAATTTGCACTGCCCTTGGTCTGAGTCGGTTCATAATTCAGACCAGTAATGAAAATTGAATTATTATTGAAGACTCCTTAAAATATTCCCCCTCTTTTACACATAAGGTGGGTAATTATTGCTTGGTTGCTGTTCGAACATTTCGCTGCCTTACTTGTTTTTAGTTTTGTTGCATTGTGCCGGTTTGTCACTTCTGTTTTGAAGCGTTTCTAACTACTTTGAGCCCGGCGGCTTTACTAAGTAACGCTTACACTTTAAGCGGTAGAGTTGTGTAAGGAAGTGCAAGAAATCGAGTTAATGATGTCGCTATTACCAATGCCAACTAGATGGCTGACTAACTGACATGCCGCAGGTTGATGCTACAAAAACTATATGCCATCCAATTCGTAAATATATAGCTGTACATATGTACCTATATATGTATGAATGCAGAGTTGTGGTGAGCGTGCGGTTTCTTAGACTTATTCATTGTTCACAGGGCTGAATGGTTTTAGCTTTCTTCTTTACAGTTGATGAGCGTTGATTAGTCGGATTAGTTGTGGTGTTTGCTATATCACTGTCCAACTTTTTTGCTCCACCGGCATGGTGGCTACTTTTGTGTGTTGATTACGCGAGCCGTTACATCAAAAGCGGTGGCGGTGTTGCTGTTAATTGTACCTAATTTACCAGCCGGTTGAGTCAAGCGCGCCATTGTGGCCTTTGTTGTAGGCAACTACAGCGACAAATCGATGCGCTAACATAAAGTAAGGCAGGTAAGCAATCTATTTACTTATAAGTGTAGATATTTCTAAATTCACACACACACGCACATATATTTTAACACATATATGCTACTTCCTTGCAGCTGAGGTTCAAGAAACGTTAACATAATAAAATCTCGGTGTATCGCTCAAACCATAATGCGCGCTTAGTAATTATGGTGGTGCTCTTGTAAAATTCTAAAGAAAAGAAAAATGACCGCTCCTTGTATGGCTTTTGTTTACTTAATGTGCTAATGATCAGCTGTAATTAGTAACCTCCACTGTAAGCGTAACCTCCACTTCTAGCATGCGGCATATGGTGTCAGCTGTGAAATAGAAAATCGTGGCCACAACAGTTAAATTTTATGAGTAAATTGGAATCTCATGTAGAAAATTAGGATTCAATACTAATAAATATTTCGTGAAAAGTGGTTTCACATGGACACTCAAGGCTAAACAATGGTAAGAATAGCGGTTAGAGGGTTATTTTGTTCAAAAAATCTTACTTTAGACTGTGGAGTTTTTCAAACGGAAAACAATTGTTTGGCCTTGGAAATTAGGATAAGTTAATGCTTGGCTATATATGTTATACCTGCTTGTAGTTCTCATTTATTTTTGAAGCGCTTGGGGGCCGATAATTTGTGTATTCTTATTATAAATAGGCAAGTATTTGACCGTAGCATTATAAGCAAAAAGCCGTTAATTGAGTCAGTTAATATATTTTCCTGTGATTTGTGATTGTCTGAAATGCCCAAAAAGCAAGATGACTATAGCGAAGTGAATATGTATTAAAGTAGTTTGAGGCGATATTAATTTGATTTATAATTTTGAAATCTTAAGTGATTTGTGGTTAAAACATGTGTAAATCTGATTTTTTTATACCGAAGAATTGGTTTACAAAATTAGGAATCATAGGGGCTTGATTATAATAACGGGTGTTTTTTCAGACGTGTGCTTCTCAATGATGTCATGGCTCCATGTGACTTTTTCCTATCCATAAATAAAGTGAAACTTAAAGGGTCGTCGTAGCACAAGATAGATGAAATTCGTTAAAAGAGTTGAAGGCTATCCGCAAAATTCAGTTTGGGAAGTGAATAAGGACTATTTTCAGGGCAACAATATTAATTTAGGCGATTGAAAAAATATATATTTTTTTTCAAAGTACGAAAATTTCCGTTTTGTTTGAACACACCTCGTACTACATGGTGCAAGACGTGGCTGGCTATTAGACAAAACCAATATACAAAGATTGAGTCTTAAGTAAAAAAATACTTTCTCCGTCTTTCGAGGGAAGCCTTCATTATAAAAATGTAAAGTATAGTTAAAATTAATTTAAAATAAATTTCCGCTGTGGTTGTGCGGGAGGTGGCGGCGCAAACGGTGGCCAAGCCCAGGACGGAATGATCATATGGTAGTGGCAGGAAATAATCAACTATTAGCTGCTCAAAACTTAACCCGAAGGTATACTGTCAAGCAGTTTGCAAACAGATGCTTGTGAAAATCGACGTAATAGAGAAGAGAGATTCTATGAGAGTTGCATTATAAAATTTCCTTCAAAATGGGAATAAATGAAGAATTTTAAAAATTAGATTGGGAATTCGATTTTAACGCTTAGGAAAGATTTTGTTCTTTGCTTAATCTATGTATAAGTTTAAGCGCAATGTTAGAATAAGTTAACAGTTAACCTTACGCTCACTATTTAAACTTCAGCAGTAAGGCTGACAGGCACCTCTTCTAATTTCTTCTAATTTTCATTGACGTAGACTCAAATATTTATTCGCCAGCTTTAGCCACTAGAATGTCAAATTTCTGTATGTGTATAAATTTGACCTTTTTTATTAAAAATGTTTTACTTGCCTTTACTTTATCTCCAGTCATATATATACATACATATGTAAACATGTAGCAACATTTGCAATTCAAAGCACATAATAGAAATACCGAATATCAAGAAAACAATGAAAGTAAACACAAAATGAAAAACAAATTTTGCAATGAATAATTATAAACCAGTTAGGGTGAGTACGTATTTATATTTAGAAGTAAATATATTTGAGTCACGAAAATAAATCATATTTCAAAAGGAGCAGACTGCTAAGTATGTACATGTATACATATATACACAGATGGTAGGGAAAATTTGTGCAAAATCATTTCTCACATCACCTTGCTCGACACACTTACACACACACACACACATGAAGTATGTATATGTATATAATAAATTTACGCAAAAGAATAGCAACAACTTTTGTGTGCATTTATAGAATAGTATTTGGGATAGTCAACGGTAAGATACCTCAGGAAATTACAAAATACTTTAGTTAATTCCGAAATGACAACAAGAATTTCTTTACACATCTCTACTGTGCTTAGCAATGCGAAACTTTTAACCACAACCGAATGGCCAGCGGAAAAGGAAATGACATCAGTTGCAGACAATGAAGCGATAGCAGTAGTATTTGATATTGATAGTAAATTTTGGATTTGTATTTGCTCATTGTGCATGCAAATTAAGTGGCTTTCAGGGCAAAAATTAATTTCGAAAAAAATTAGAAATTCGAGATATATAAAATTGCGGTTTCTAGTTGAGATTATTATCAAATATTTGTGGTAATACAATTTTCAAGATATTTAAAAAAAAAATATTAATGAAAAGAAAAAATTGATATTTTTTAAAACTTACCATATTATTTTAATTAATTTAGTAACTTAAATAATATCTAAATACTAATGAAATGTGTTGGGGAAATATATTTGTATCGTTTGAAAAGCTAAACCTTAGCATAGCTTAAGGCGCTTTTAAAATATTATTATATATTATTATTATATGTATAAAGCAGATGCAGTGAAATATAAATATATATATATACATATATATTTATATATATATATCAAATGCCTTTAAATACTCTCTGTCTGCTTTTATTGTTATCAAAGACAAACGAAATTTGTATATCAATAGTCATTTACACAACAAAATGATATATAATAGCATCTAGCATGCCTAAAAAGCCTTTATGTTAAATACATATTCAAGTCTAATAAATATTTACACATACACATGTTTGTGCGACATAAATCAGCAATTCGAAAATAAATTGCTTGCATAATTCTACTTTTCCTAGGTGTTTTACTCTTTTCAGTTTAATGGCAATTAAGTTGTGGCTTCCAGCAAAATGAATATTTATAAGTATGCACACACACACACTCTCTCTCCTCATATATATGCACATCCACATTCATATGCTTACATACACACACAACACATTTTATCTCTGGCTCGCACGCCACTCTCTGTCAGATTTGATTTACCATTGAAATGAAAGAGTTATCTTTTTAAAAGTTTTAATTTATCTGTCGTTCAGTTGTTTCTTTGCAGTGCAAATAGTTATAAGGTTTTGTCGTACATTTTTCAATTAAAACTTTTTATCATATTTGTTTATAAAACTTTTCTGTTTTCTTTTTTTTTTTTGCCATACTATCTTTTAATTAAATGCGACAGTTGAGCCATTGAAATATTTTAGTTGTGTTCGTCTATGCGTTACTATATTATTCATTTAACTGATGCACCAGATGTAGATACATTTGTATTATGTGAATATTGTATTTAGAGAGGAAGATAATCTTTTTGCAATAAATAGTGTGTGAAAATGCCTCTATTTTGTTATGAAATTCCAGTAGCAGCAGCAGAAAAGCTATAATAAAAAATTAATGAGCTTCAAACTTTCCTCAGAGAGTGACGGTGTCAAGAGAGAACCAGGCAGAGAGTCAATACTGAGGGCTTTAATATTATATATCATATTCAGATATTGAAAATCTTAGCCTTAAAAGATCTATTAAAAGTGATTTTTAGAAGCTAATAAAGTAAGCCAATTAGCTCGTTTCGAAATCAGCGCGATTTGACGCTATTACTCCCTATTTCGTAGAATGCGTGACGGAAAAATCATGCTAGAAAGCTGGGTTATCAATAGGTAGTACGGAAACCATATACATATGTATGCATCAGCTGTATATTGAATTCTTGTGCAAATGTAGGTCCGTAATGCCAAACACAGACATATAGTACATATTGTAGTATGCTACAGAAATCACAATTCCAGAATGACAAGCTCACAGAACCATTATCTTTGTGATTTTTCTATTTCAGATGTCCTCAAGCGACCAAATCAGGAAGCCAGTCACCTCCTTTTTATGTCCTGAACTTTTTTTTGCCATATTTTTATTTTTCTTTTTCAGATGTCCAAAACACCGGACCCCGCCACCTCCTTTTTTCTTTAGACGCTCACTTCAGTGCTATAAAACAACAAATTTCAAAAAAAAAAGACAAAAATAATGTTTTTGTACACTCTAAGATACTATTAATCACATTTTACAAAATGAAACTGATTTAATTTCATTTCTTAGAAATAAAATATTCCCAGTAAAGCAATAAAAATGCAAACTACCAGACTACTGCCCTAAAGCAAAGTTTTTTTTATTGTTAAAGTATAACAGTTTTTTTCAACGGTTGTTTGTATCACTTAAAACTAATCTAGATATATATAGGGTTATATACATATAAAAAATCAGGAGACTAGATAAATTGAAATCCGTTTGTCCGTCTCGTCTGTAAGTGATTTTATCACCTCTACAAAATGTGTGAAAATTGGTAAAATCATATAATAACAACTCCCACTCTCCATATAACGGTTATGTTGAAAACTACTAAGAGTACTATCACTCACTGAATAAATGAGCTACAAGCAAAAATTGTCGAAGTCGCACTATAACTTGTGCCAAAAATGGGTAAAAGCATGTCAACACTTCCCTTAACCCTCATATATCTAATCTAAATATTTTCGAACCTCCTATCGAGCCTATATCGGTCAATATGTAAGAAATCTTAATAAAATTCAGAAAGAGTTTATTCCAAATAACAGTGTATCCTATTATCTCAAATGCATGAAATCACGTCGATACTTTTCTTAGTTTAATATAAAGTTTTGCCAGCTGCTCCTCCGCCTTTGTTTCTTGCAAGTTGCAAGAGTATGAAATGTTCGGTTCCACCCAACTTAGCCCTTCCTTACTTGTTTTATTTAATTATGAAACACCTGAGTATGTATTTTAAAATAAATTCTGCTTGAAACTCCAGTCACCGAAAAACTTCTGCTATAATACGACTACGTTGCGCCACTAACTCGAGTTAATGGTTTTGTTTTTACGAATAGCAGTCAAGTGTTTGCTTGTCATCAGTATGTCCATCTATCTGTATAAACGCGAACTAGTCCCTCAGCTATTGAGTGTACGTATTTGTAAGTGTGAAGGGTATAACAGCTACGATGCAACCGAAGTTAATGCTTTTTCTTATTTCTTTCAAATGTTGATAACTCCTCGTGGAATGAGTGGAAATTTTTCCACAAGTTTTCTTTTCTAGTGTTATTTATTATTATATTTTTTAGCTGCGTCAATGTTTGATTTCATACGCAACTCCTAAATTTAAAAATAACTGTGCACCAGTGAAATACCGTGCGCAATTTACGAGTATGGACCAGGCGAAATGCCAGCAAAATCATTTAATATATGCACATAACCTAAAATATACACACATACACCATATACATAGATATGTGTATGTAGGTAAAGATGTTAATAAATATCTATGAAACTGACTTGGTCTACATTAGTGAGATACCAGCACGTTTATATTTTCAGTTGAGTCATCGATACGCAAACGAATATTATCTACCGCAGACGTGCTTGGCATGTCGGAGAAATAATTGAATTCAGGATGCTGAGCATGAACCTAATACACACACACACATGTATAGTAGACATGCGTTGGATATAGTACACATATATACTAACACTCATATGAATATGAGTCAAACACAAACGAATGTGTGTTGATGTGTTTTTGTATGTGTATGTGGGTAGCAATAAATAGAATAGTTCAGTAAGTTACTTTTAGTCTTGCGGTTTACATAATAAAATTATTATTTTATGCTTATATCCTTCAAGTGCACGGCACTACAACTACATACACCAGTGTGAGTGTGTGTGCATTAATTTTCTTATTCAATTTCGATTTCATTACCAGCAGCAGCAGCGTATAAGTGGTAATTCATGGCATTTTACTCAATCTCGTATGCATGTTGAGTTCTGACCTTATTTAATATTTAATTCACTCGAAAAACAAATCTTACGGCGGCAATGAAGCGGCAAGTCCACACATACTTGTGTATTATATGTACATATATGTATACATATGTACAGATGCCGTCTAAAATGTGCATCGTTTTGTGTGCATTAAATTGTGAAATATATATGCCTACTTTTGTGCTGTTGTATGTGTGTGCTTGCACCTGTGTGCCTTCTAATACAACTAATAAAGCTGTTGGAGATTCGGTTTGCATTGTCCAGGCCAACAAAGCAACAACCAGCCGTCTAACTAGCCACACACACACACACACTCACACACACATGTAGTTATTACTACTGGCGCGCAGTTATTGGCCGGCAGACTCGTTTAGCCTTTCAATAGATAACAAAGTACATCTCAATCAAGCGACCAAAGGTGAGCTGCTGTACAAGAACAACGGAAGCAGCAGCTGCGGCGGCAGTGGCACGGACGGCAGCATCATTGAAATTATCGACTACATAAGAAAATTATAGTCCAAGGGTGCGCTGCGCTGCGCTGGGAAATTTTAAGCCACAGCAAAACAGAAAAGGTACAGAAAACAACAGAAAAATATCAAAAAAAAAGCAACAAAAAAAGAAACCGAAAAACCATCAACACCAGCGGTAATAGAAACAGCAACGGCATTATTATCTGTGGCATTAAATCGAATTGAGTAATTTTCGTGTGTTTGTGCGAAGGTGAGGAAAGAACTTTATAAATTTCGTGCATTGTAGGCACAACAATGGCAATAACAAGTTAATTTTTCTGTTTCGTAGTTTTTTTTTTTTCAAATACGTATGCTGTTTATAAGAAATTGCTACAGAACCTGTTTCTTGGCCGCCTTTCAACTGCATGTTGTCAAAATTAGGCTCCCCAACTGTGCAGTGAACAGGTAGCTCGACTCTTGATTTTTTGGTTTTAAGCTAGTCTTTCACAAAGCTATGTATTTGCTACAGAATTTATGTATCCATCTGTGTGTGTGTGTGTATCTTGTTAAATACCGCTCATTAGAACGAAGATGTGATAGCAGTTTTGATTCGATTGCCTGCGATTTGCCCGGTCGTGTCTAACAGATACCGAGAATGCAATAAAGTAGCCAAGTGACGTTGAAGCTGAAGCGAGTTTACAGAGCGAATGCAGCACTGAAAGAATTCCATTTTGATAGATATTAAAATTTTTGTTTTTGTGAAACAGGAGCTGCAGCTGCTACTCATAATCGATAGGTAATGGGTCTGATATATTTTAGGACGAAGAAGATATTCGGAAATTATATATTTGAAAAAGATAAGCATAGCTTGAGGGGATAAATTGAGGCATTAGCATACATTGTACATAAGTAATAATGAACGGCTAAAGCAGCCAAAGGCCTGTCTTCTGTGATGATGTATAGTTTCTATGAAGAATACAAACATATGTCATATTCACGCCTGCTTTTCCGTCCGAGTCAAAACAGGTTAGTTTCTCCGAGATATATATACTTACTTAGAAACAAAAACGATTCGATAAAAGAATTCCAAAAATGTTCCTGCACCATTTAATGTTAATATTGCTGATATTATCAAATGTCATAAGTTTAACTTTCCATATATTGTCAGCTTTGCCAATGACGCGATTTCGTTCGTGAAACTCTTCAGTAATATTATTTTCAGTGTGTTAAAAGACAGTCATATCGAATTAAATCTTATTCAATTAAACTCAATATAATCAGCATTTATATTATGTACTAACACTGTTGAGCTTTCATACAATAAATTGTCTGTTGTCAACAAAAAAGAGCTAAATACAAGAGACGGTAATTTGGGATAATGAGCTTTTCATGTGTTTTGCAGATTAGTGCCGCAGTCGAGATACGAAAGACGCCTGCCTTTCGATGGAACGTGAGATTATAAGCAAGTTACATTTTTTTTAGTGAGATTTGCCATTCGGCAGTATTCGGCGATTTTCGTAAGAGTCATGCAGTTTTTCATGGTTTGCGGACCTTTGTAATGTAAAAGCAAACGCAAAAACAAAAACGGATATTCAGCCAATATATTAGAAAAAATGTTTACGCCTTATCAACACACCAAAAACGATGTCTTTTCTGGGTATTGCACAAAACAATTATTTTTTTGGGAAATTAAGTCATAAATAAAAAATGTATCTCTTCGTTTTTCGAACTTAGCCTCCGAAATCGAAATACTTGCCTTCGAAGTTTGAAATAAAGGCTATTGAAAACATTATTATCAATTTATAGAACGTAGTTGTTAAAAAATTATAAATATGGACGGAATCGAATTTTTTCTCTTATTTCAATTGTGTGTATTACTTTTCGCTCAAACTTGACAGTTAAGTCGGATCTTCGAAAAAACAAAAATTATATTTCAAAAGTTCTGGTCCGAGGTTGTAATCCTTGAAATAAGAGGAAAACTTAGATGATCCCTATATTTTTATTCTTTTAGCTATTTACATACTCTACTTGGAATTTTGAGGTTGACTTCAAAAAATGAAAGAATTGTATATTTTCTTATGACTCAATCTCTCGAAAAAATCTGGTTCAATACCCAGCCGACTATTGTACAGTGTTATTATTATATATATTATTATACTAGCATATCGCACCATTTGCCACCCCACTTGGGGCAAGAGGCCCTCATATTGATGACGATATGTGAACATCGATCTTTTAATAATATTTATATTCAATTTCGCCTTGAACCGCTTCGTAGAAAAGCGAGTGAGCCGCGCAGCATTTTATTTCGCGACATTGACTTCTCTCCCTTGGTCCAGTGATGTCTACATCGCATATTATGTTGCAGCCTAGCCGAGTGGGTCGCCGATCACCGCGTGACTTTTTTCTAATACTTACATTTTGAATTCGCGATATCTTTCGAATGGAGTGTCCGAATTTAGTAATTCAAAAAGTTATATAAAGGAATTGAATCAGTTTTGAATATGAAGACATTAATTTTGATTAGGAATAATGCCAAGTACAAGTCGTAACTATAACAGATAGATACATGCCTTCGTGACATTTTTTGTAGATAATTATATGTTCTGCAAAGTCGTAGCACATTTAAGGTTCTATAATCAATATTATAGGCAGCGCACGCGATGTAAGGCATTTAGCATTAGAAAATTTTTTATATCTTGAATTACATTATTGGCGTTTTAGTAACGAACCCTAACTTTTTTGAAAATATAATATGGGTTATGTTCACCGCAGATAGTGCTTCCCAATGGGGAATAAAATTTTCAAATCCACCAAGTAGTTTCGGAGCCTATTCAATTCAAACAAACTAGCAATCAATTCTTTCGTTTTTATAATATTATATAGATAGTATATAGACAGCATTTATATCTAAAATAAATATAGACGTGAAACTCTATATTGAAGACTATTTGACTTTTATTGGAAAAAGTGTATGCTTCTCTTAATATTGTCTCTTTCGGAATATAACCAAATTTAACTTATTGCATTTCTCCTCATTGCTCAAAACGCAATTCTTTACACCCAGCTCTCGTTGTTATTTTAATTTAGTCAAATTACACCATGTGAAATAAATTAAAATGCCTCTTTTATTGCACTGCCAACTTTTTGAATTGCTGGCCATTAAACGTGCCATAAAAACATATATGAGTATATGTGTGTGTGTGTCGCAGCACATTATTACAACAGCATTTATGCCGAATCTAATGGCCGCACTAATTTCTCTACATTTTAATTAAACTCTAATGTTATTGCATCAAACATTGAAATTGCAAGTAAATTTGGAAATTTCACACACTTTTCGCCGCGTTTCATTGAAGCCAGTGATCGGCAGGCAGACCGCCTGGCTGGGTGGTGGGGGGAGCGTGGCGGAGCAATTTTTGCTAAAGTGCTGCATAGACATTATGCAGAGACAATGTAAATGAACGGCAATTGCCCACCCATTCAGGTGTCGGATGCCACAAAGCCACACAGGGGGATTAGGTATGAGCAGACGGGGCAGGTAGGGCAACAGCGAATGAGCCGGGCATTAGGGTGGATGGTTGTGTGAGTGGTGGTGGCACCTAGAGATAAAAGGCGCACAGCTCGCTTTGCAACAAGGTTTGACTAGTCTCTTTTATGTGTTATCTACACTAACAAGCACACACGCACACACACACATACACACACAAATACAGGTGCATATAGTTTGGCGTATTTAGAAGCAATGTTGGCTTCCTAATAGTTATACGTGTTGTTGTTGTTGTTATTATTGTTTTTGTTGTTGCACGAGTATTTTTACTGCTGTTGTCTGTTGTGCGCACACAAGTGGATTTGTTGGAAATTTATGCGGATCACGTTTTCCCATTTTCAAAATGACTAAGTATCATTTATGCTTAATGTGCGTCATTTTTCCTCCGAGCAGCGGCTGCAAAAGCATCGTAAACAGCAGCCAAAACGGCAATATCGTGTAGCAACAACAATAACAACAACACTGTGTCGCTGGCAACGAAGACAAGGAAGTGCTCGAGTGAAGCTGCACAACGAAAAGCTGAGCATGTCTGTTTGTATAACGGTATAACGGTAGCAATAACGCCAACAAAGCAACTGTTAATCCAAACTAAGTTCAGGTGTCGAAATTAAGCAGCCACCATTAACGTGACGACAGGCTGACTGCGCGCCAGTGGGCAGCGTTGGTGGCACACGAGCGTCTGTGTATGTGTGTGTGTGTGCCTATGTGTCTGTATTTGTAGTGGTGCTTGGTGGCCCGCTGTGATTGGAATAGCTTTAATGCGTTCACAAATTTTGTTGCCTGTGCCATTTTGTAACTTTTATATTATTTTAAGTTGTTGTAATTATGTTTACATAGGTTTCGGGTAGCATAGAGGGAGCAGTGTTATATTCTAATATTGACAGTTGTCAAACAGATAAAAATATTGTATATATTTGTTATCTAATTTAATTTTTAACAGCGGAAAGTTGCGGCGAAATTGAATTTTGCTGGCTTCTAAGAATTGGTTATGAAAGTACAGTATGTATACAAGCTATAAAATTCAACGCTTTGAAGTCGCAGTGTTGTAGTTTAACAGTGGTGGCTATCCGAGCATTTTTTTTTTGCAATACTCTACCTTTGGACTCCAAAGATCGTGTACAGAATTTTATCAATCTCAGCAGGAGACAAATATTTGCACAATATATACGTGTATTTTACTACTTCCAAACATTTTAATCGGAACCACTGTGATATAAAAAGTAAAATTGGCTTCTTAATGTCAATCAATAAACCGAAAAGCGTGTTTGATACTTGTAGTTTTAAAACGTAAAATTGGATGCAATAAATCGAGAAGTTGATGACCGATCTAAACCAAAAACGTTTTTGTTGTTGTTGTAATGTGTACCCAGACCATATTAGGGTAGCAAGCAAAATCATCTAGCGTGCTATTTCGACAGGATTGGACCATAGTTTTAGAACAGTTGGTTTTAGGTGGCAAGCAAAAAAGTGGTTAGAGACATGCTGAGACTCGTTACTTGCTGAAAATAGTTTAAGTATTTCAGGGACGGCTTTGGATAAATAGAAGTTTAACCTGCTACACTATCTAAAAGGAAGTTATCGCGATGCAACTCGAGCTCAATTCTTTGGTTCCCTTTTTGCCTGTTCACCCAATTGTACATCAAATATTATATGAAGATATGCCCATATTTCAACGATAATATATAATTCCAGCAGCATAAATATTATGAAGGAGATATCAACGCACTAATGTTGCACGCGATTAAAGCACTTAACCAACAACATTTTTATTTCGTATATAAATTAACTGCTATTTTTTATTTTCTCCTTTGTATGCGTCTATTCACGGCACATAACTTTCAAAAAAATGCTCATATTTTCAATACAGAATGTGTATATTATATTTTTTTCCAATTTCCTCAACCGGAATTCTTATTCAATTGCATTCTTTCCGCAGCTAAAACCTATAGTGGCAAGAGCATTTATCATTTGGCAATTTCCCTTATTTTTCTTCACACTTGATTGCCATCTTGGTGCTGTCGGCTGCCAAGTTTTGTGCCAGCTGTTATTGCCGCACAGCTATGGCACGGCCCGCATTACCAATCTCCGAGTACAATTCCATATTCAAATACGGCAAATGGCAGTGGCAACGACAGCGACAGCAAACGGTGACGGCGACGGCGACAAAGACAGCAACATTAGTGGCGATAGTTGCTAATGCTAATATGAATTGACATTCCGACAGCAACACATTAGTATCTGACTGCAGAGAAGGTGCTGCAATGGCAAGTGTATGCAAATGAGCTTAGCGCTCGGTCTAACCAACCGTACATCCAAACACCATTCAAGCATCGATGCTATCACCACAGCCCACAACATAGGCAGGCAGTGATCCCTTGCTCTAGTTACAATTTGAATGATATGGAATTAGTTTTGAACGCGATTTGCAATTTTTAAAGCATACCTTTTGGCGTCGAGGAAAATGTAATGAAGGGAAAGATGCATTTCGTATCCAAATAGTTCAGTTTCAACATTTTCTTAAAAATGTAACTTTTTTTATACAACTGGAACTCGATAAAATTATATATTTCGGCTACTTAAATATTCTACCCCGACTCTGCTCACGCATAATTACGCGTGGATATTAAGCTTTCATTAATTTGTTTATTAAAGCTTAAAAGAGTTTGCTTAAAGAGCCGTTTGTGGAAGTGGATCCTTTAGAAATCGACTGTATTATAATCGTTAAATTATTTCTGGAACTTATTGAGGCTGAATTTGGAATTTGACGTTAGGTAGTTTTTACTTCAAGTCACTTTCCTAATTAATTGAATAAAAAGGGTTTAAAATGAATAAAGAGTAAATACATCGGACAGATGAGACTATCTCGAGATACTTATTATTTCCTATTAAAATCGTCGTAAATTGTTCGTCTGTAAATTTTTAGAGATTTTGAATTGATCATGAGTCTGTATGTGTTATATCCATTTCTCATACATTGCATCTATAATAGCATCTCGTAGTCTAAGTTGGGACTTGATACAAATACCCCTCAGGTCATATATAATTTGCGTCTCTGACCATAGATCCATTCATTAAGCCTTTAATTACTTTACAACACTGCACTTAAGTCTCTCACTCTCTACCATTTCCCTCGTTTGCACTCCTAGTCTCCCTACTTTCATCCTCTTACCGACAATTTGTAGGCATTTGCTCTAACTTAATCCTCTTTCTTTGTACGAATGCAAAAATTGAAGATTTTCTTCACTCGGATTTTTTTCTTGATTTGTTTTTTGTTGTTGCCGATTGCAGACATTTATCTATGGTCTGCCGTTCGTGTCGCTCTCGCTGTTGGCTACACGTTTTCGGGCGTGTGCATTTTATCTGCGTCCTCTAATGATAATTGTCGGCTTAGGATGCTAGTCAGAAAAAAAGGAGGCGGACTCTTAACGCCAGCGCAGGCGAACGAGAGCCGCAGGATTATATTTTCACTTAATTGTTACTTAACGATGGCAAAAAGGCATTGAATAACAACAACTAGGGCAGAGACGCAACCCGGCAAGGCAACAGTAATGGTATAAGTGAGAAATATATTTATATTGTACTTACCTATCTTTCTACGTGTGTATATATATGTGTGTGACTTTGTAAAAACAATGGTCTAAATAAGTCATTAAATGCAGTGCAGGAAGCGAGGGGAAAGTGATTATGCGGCGTACCATTGAAAGTGACGTTCAATTGAGAGGTAATTTTGTAGGCGCCACTGATTTTGTGGGCAGGAAAGTAGATCCCACGAGAGATTTTTTTTTTGAGAATTGATGTCATGTGTTGCATAGTCGTTTGAATTTGTTTTTAGAATTTTATAAATATATAAGTAAAGGTGCTATTCTTTTTGCAATTGCGGTCGACAAAGTACAATGCATCTTAAGTAATTAAAAATAATTAGAGTATTGTGTTCTTCGAGAGATAAAAGTAGTGAAACTGATATGTTCAGATAAATTTTGTTTGATAGCTAACTATTTAGTTAATTCACAAAGTAGCGGGACCTTAAGATACCTTTTCTTTTACGAAATCAAATTATTCAAGAAAAATCTAAAAAATTTGATATAATTTAAAAATCGGCGATTCATTTTGAAATTTTGGATTCCCTTGATCGCATAGCCGATATCCAGTGAACTACCAAATAAAGGTTTCTGGCGCTATGCAAGACATTTCTGTTTAAAATTATCCGAAAACCAAAAACTAAAAATCTTTATTATTAATATAGATGACTGCAGGTAATGGGTGAAATATTATGGAATAACCCATATTGTTAAGGTCGTCTTCTAGCAATTTCTTTACCAAACCAAAATTTCAATAATATCTGCCAAAAAGTGCCCACAAATACATGCAACTACGGTTATCTAAAAAACATAATATTTAATCAAAAAAAAAAAAACACATATTTGACGTTTTCACCTTAACCGCAATTTATATCCATAGTTTCAGAAAAATTGTCAAGATGCTCCAAAACAAAACAAACTCGCACACACCAGCAGAAATAATCTTGCATCTGTCACTTTCATGCCATGTCATTGTTGTTGCGACTGTATCATTATTGCTACTGCTGCAACTATGCGTGTCGCGGCAATACTATTCCATGCACTTTGGAAACGTGAATTATTCACCGCATTATCAGTTGGAATGGATCTGGATTTTATCATAGTAAATGTCTGTCGCATGCACGCATTTTAAAGTGCTTAGTACGGTTGCATGCAACTGTCGTACTCATGCATACGGTGTGACTTGTGCAACAACAACCGCTATAGTGGAATTAGTGCATTTCGTGCGAGTGATGATGGTGTTACCGCGTCGACAGTACACCAATGATGATGGTGCTGCTGATGACAATGATTATGATTATGAATTTTTCTTTTACACTTTAATATAAATGTTTTTGTAGAAAACAAAAAGTGTGTACTTAAATGTATTTTATGTTCATTACTCACGCAAGACGTAGTTTTGGCCTACAGTGGTAGACATATGTGATGGAAACTTAGTGAAAAAGAAAAAAATTAACTTCGAATTTATGGCTTAAAAGTGAGCTCTTTTTTATCAACGCTATTTCTCTCTTTGTCTCTCTCTCTCTCTCTCTCTCTCTCACTCTGTGATATGGTATATAGGAGATCAAATTAAGCGGAGGCACAGACATAACTCCCAATACACGTGGTTTGGAAAAGTATGAAACGATTTCATCTATTTTTAGTTGGTGTTCTAGAATTTTAGTTTCCAAGTCGCCCTCATTTAGTTGAAAATATGTCTATATAAGTCTTCAGTGGGCTGTATATACTGCACTAGTTTACTTACTTTATGTCTAAACAGTTTCCCGTTGCGATCCTTCGCTCCTATATTTCTTGTTTGTAAAAAATTATTGTGGATCTACGGCCTAGGTTAGGGTTGGGCTAGATTATAGAGTTGATCACCATCGATTAAATCTCACTTGGAGCGATATTCGTCCCTTGTGTTACCCATAAACTTCTTAAAGTGTATCACCAGTTCTAAATCGACGAAACGTTTTGACCTTACCAAAAATTTAAGGGGGTAAGGGTGTCCTCCCTCATTAGCTCGTTGTCTTTGCAAGTCTAATATGGAGCTATTGCTAATGATTTCATGCACTCGTTGACTAATTTTGAGCGCACAGTCAGCGAGCTGAAGAGCAGTATATGTAGCCGTTCGGCTATAGGAGTGACTACGACCTAACTGCCGTCATTTATCGGACCACGTCATTTTCTCTGAGTGCTTTTTAATAAATAGATTCATAATAGGTGAACTTGGCAGCATTCTGAAAGGTTAAGACCGACAGTATAGATAGTTTCACGCATTTTAATACAAATCTCACTACATTTTCGATGTTGTCGTCATTAACAGAGGTGGACATATATGCTTTCTGCCCCTAAAATATTTGTTTTCATGAGAAAGAAGACTCCTCCAAGCACTGCTTCAATATTTTTAATGCCTTCATTGTTGTGATTTCATTGAAAACCCAAAATTTCAAGCCAACTAATTTTTAATTTTTTTTCCATGGTAGATCTAGGAAATAATATTTTTTCTATTCGGCTTGCACGCGCAGCTTAAATGGACCATATTTTTGTATAATTTTTAGATCTGTGTCAATGCATCATCCACCACTGTCAATTTTTGTGCAGTAAACTTGATTTTCGCTCTCAGATTTATCAAAATCGCTAGTTAAGATCCAATACAACTTTTTATGAAACTTTTTTTTTTTTGTTTTTTGAAAATGATTACAGATTAAATAAATTTTTTTGATCTCTGACACTCGCAATGCCGACTTACCACTGTAGTGCTACACTGATACGCACACAACTAACACAACCACAATTCCGCTGCCAAAATGACATTTTCGAATATTAAACCAACACAAAGCAGCAGAATGCAAAATTAATAAAGCCTGGCAAGCATTTATGAAATCTATGCGATTTTACCCAACGCTGCCACATATCGGTTGACCTGTCAACAACAACAGGGCATAGTGTGGCATAGAGCGAAACACTTGCAACTCAGACGGTGCCGCTTTGTGCGCACAGCGTCAAAGGCACAGCATGCAAAGCGATAGCAACAACAAGAAATTCAATGCAAATGCAATGATAGATATATATAGGTGTGAGTGTGTTAGTATTAGTGTAGTTGCTAAATGAAAATGAAATGAAATGAATTTGAGCGGGCCAAAGTTTGTGAGCAAAAGCGACATGCAGCCACCTACAAAGCCCACTCAATCGATGACTCTGTGTTGCAGCTTAGTTGTCATTGTTTTGCACAGGAGAAGTGAAAACGAGCAAACGCTAACAATAATGCAATCGAATATACATAACGGTGCCTGCCAGCGCCAACACAACAGCCTTTGCGAATGGCCCGTGGGGTGGCGTGTGTGCGCGCAAAAATGTTTATAAATGTTGGGCCAAAGCGGTGGCAAGGAGTCAGTAAGCCAGACTTAGCGAAAAAAATGGTACACACAAAAAACAAATATAACAACAACAACAACAACAGCAGCAGTCGCTATTTTTCATTTAATTTTGTCAATTTTTCCTTTTGACCCCTGAAAATTGGCATATCCTACACAAGCAGGAGCAGCAGCCAAAAAGCCCGACCGTGCACCGACTCGAAGCCATCAGCCAATTCACATGTACAATATATATTGCGACTCACACGCCGTTGGCTGCATTATGATTTCACTCAATGCACAAACACAATTCAATTCGATTTTCAGTTCAATCCGATTTGGCTCTGAATCTGCGAAGTCTGACTCTTCATGCCGTCTACGTTTCCACCACGTCATTCTTAGTAAGTCTCAACAGAAGCCGTATAAATTCATTCACTGCAAACGCAAAAGAAATAACGGTCGGTTGACGGTAAAGCAAAATAAAGCGAATCGAAGTAGAAGTACTACTTAGTATCGTTCACAAGAACCAGGCAGTGGAAAAGCATTTAGAAATCTGCAGGAATTTAAATTTGATGTAAATATCATTGAGGACTATTGGTTAGAAAGATGTTAAAGAGAATGATTGATACAAGTAGATTTCTTGAGGTGAGGTATCTAGGTGGAATTCTAAAACTTATTATTGATATTGTCGATATAGTTTAATATCATTTGTACCGAATCTGCCTTTATAGCTAAGAAAATCTTGAAGATCAATCAATGATGAATAAGTGAATAAATTAAGACATGTTGGTCAAAATGCTGGAATGCTATTTTCACACGATCAGATTTAGAGTTTATGCATATAATGTCTCCTTTACTTATATTGGCAATGCGACCGTGAAAAGAAAATCCATGAAGAATTAAACCCAACGCTTTCACTCTCGTAACTCGGTTAATATCGTCTGGGTATACAGTCATATAGGAATAAAAGCAAACGAAAAAATAGACGAGTTAGGCCGCTCGAGAGCAGTTGGGAACACAAATCCCTTAAGCTACCTCCAGCTCCTTCAAATGTTGTTTGGAATATTGGAGCCTAGAGGAATACCTCAGGTCTTGGAACGCTAGCAATATAGGGTATACCACAAAGTTACTTTAGGGTCATAATGATGGTGGAAAGACCAAACAGCTTCTTCACAGGGCACTCACACTTAAGATTCAACATTCAGAAAATTGGAATTGGAATGCAGAGCGCGAAGGATGATGAGACGCTGGAAGATTTTCTGTGCGAATGCCCAGCTTTCAGCCGGCTGAGATGGGTTATATTCCAACTTAAGAGACATTGGGCAGCTGAGCTGGAAACAAATAGAGTTGTTGGTTATGGCTTAATTTGGTTACCAAAATACAATAAATCTCCAGCAAATTAATAATCCAGCAATGTGTAACAAAAAAATAATAATAATAATATGCTTTGTTTGTTGCAATAATAAGAATAAAAACTCACTTAAGCAAATGCAGCAGATACAAAAATATGAAAACTCAAATGAAAACGAAACTATGTAAATATTGGCAAGTAACCGTTATGGCTTAAGAGCCCTCACAAACAGTTATAACTCCCCGTTTGGCATAAAACGCAGTTGTCTGCCTCTTTTGTCATGCGTTCTGCATTCATTTGATGAATTTTATGTGAAACATTTTCAATCATTGTAGCTGTCATCGTTGCCAGAACTGCCGTTGTTAAGAGTCATGCCACTTTTTGACTATTGACAAAAGCATTTTCATTTATTATTCATATTTTTTACGATTCTTTCGTTTTTCCGGTTCAACGCTGCATAAAAATAGCTTTCAATATGCCGAATTAACCGCTTGCGAGGTAGCAAAATGTGTATATACATATACATATACTCGTATATGGTAGTATGAGGTATAGGATGTTTGCGAATGAATTTTTATTATCATATGAAAGTGTAATATACTGGTTTGTTATGTCTCACCGCAGTCATCGCTACTTATGACGAATCGATTTGTGTACCCGAGCGTAAATTCATCATGCTCCATGCGAGATTTGGAAGTTTTGTTCACCTAACTGTTAATTGAACAAGTAAGAGCTTTAGTTCAACTTGTGCGAAATTGTAATCTATTATACTTCTCCGATGTGTATTGCAGGAAGCTTCCTT
Organism: Bactrocera oleae; assembly: GCF_042242935.1. Taxonomy (NCBI): domain Eukaryota; kingdom Metazoa; phylum Arthropoda; class Insecta; order Diptera; family Tephritidae; genus Bactrocera; species Bactrocera oleae. The sequence continues at coordinate 69,298,397 of NC_091540.1, read as the reverse complement.
TAGGTCATCCAACCGCATCCGACAGGGACTCGATCCTATCCGCGGGTAGCTTTTGAAAAGCTTTGCAGAATGTGTTTCGGAAAATTTTAAGTTCACAAAAAAATTTTAAAATAGAAAATAGTAAAATTTCGAGTAGTGAAGTGGTCGGCTTTGCATAGTATATAGTTCTAAGATATTCTAATGCAGAGACAAATGGCGAAGGCTTGTCGATGCTGTCAAGACCGACACCCGGTTGTAGTGCAAACTTGATGATGATGATCCTAAAGCGGAAACAATAAAAATCAAGTAACTACTTGTAATTTGGCACACTTTTAAAATGCCTTTCCCTCTGGAAATGGCTCTTATTCTGTCTGCTTTAAAAAAAAATTATCAGGTGACACTGATTAAATAAAGAAATTAACGGTAATATTTATAAAAAAATTCATACAGACGCCTCACCCTAGTACAACATGCACAATTTGTAGTGAAATAGGAGTAGCAAGTTTGGAACAACTTGAAAGCCAACACGACAACTAACACGCGTGTTCATGCCACACACATGTTAATTTGCAACATTAGCTAACAAAGTTCCACAGCAGCACAACAAAAAAAAAAACAATAGCAACGCCAAGCATCGTCAGCGAACGACTTAAGCGCTTTACCGTGGCGGGTTCAAGCGCACCAAAGTGGCCTGGAAGGGACTGGAACGTGGCAATGCCATGGTATTAGCCATAATTAAAATCAACTAGAAAATGGCATTGCAACGAAATAAACAAAAGACCGTTTTATGCGCTCACACACACATACTAGTACTATATATGGATATGTGTATTTCTATATATATATTTGTATATGTGCTTGTGCTTCTGAACGCCTGTGCCTGTGCATTAAAAGTGTAATTGTGGTCTTGAGCCGCTTGTGGCGCTTGCGGCGCAAATAACACGACAGCCAACTTAAGTTGCAACAACCGCCAATGGCAGCACTGAAATATGCTGCATTTCAAGGAGACAACTTCAAGGAACATCCAAATGAGTCCCCCGCTCCTGGCGCGCCGCAGCTCCGGTTGACTGCGGTGAATGCCAATTTCAATAGCCTCCAGGTATTTCCTGAACAAATGAGTTCACATCTTACCAAACAGGCTGGCTCTCGCTGACGAACCGCGCAAACGGCATAAAGTAAACTTGTTGCCACACACACTCACTCCTCTATAACATACATATGTGCATGCCGTGTGTGTTGCTAAAACAACAACAAACATGTTGCGAAGGGACGTCGTCGCGTAAAGTGTAACAAAACTCCAAGAAATGGTGGCGAGCAAAAATAAATAAAAGAACAAATTAAGTGGATTGTTTGTGGAAAAACTAACAACTATCATAAAAGAACAACAGTAGCAACAACAGCAACAACAACACCAGCATCAGCAGCAGCTATAGCAACAGCCACCAAAACACTTGAAAGTGAAGAAGTTAGCCATATTAGCAAAGGAGGCTAACAAAAATTTGCTGCCATGGCCATAATATAATACACAACAACAGCAACAACAATAAGTGCAGCCAGACGCCACAGCTGAGACAAGCAGCATACTAGTACAAGCGCAGCAGACACTTAACAACTCAATTAAGTTTTGCCGTAGCGCTGAGCTAAGCGGTTATGCGGTTAAGCGTTGTTGTTGCTTTTGTTATATATTTTTTTGTTTTTGCTTTACTGCTGCAATGCTGCAGTGTCCCAGCTGGGTTGGGATGTGATCAGCCGCTGTGTGGTTTTTGCGTTTGTGAATTCCTCGAGCAAAGGTATTGGCACCAATTTGAACAGCTACAAGACGCTTACAACAGCAACGACAATTGGACAAGACTTGATGGTGTGTGTGTGTGGTTGAGGGATTTCGCAGAAAATTAAACTTGCCTGTCTGTTTCTGCGGGAGAGAGAGTGAGTGAATGAATGTGAGTGAGTCAGCATCACATAGGATTTCATGATAGAAAAAAGAACTGGTTGCATTTAAAATAATTTTTGTTGAAGGTTAGTCTTAATGAGGTGCACTAAACCATCCAAGGCCCGCGTCTAATATCCAATCATAGGTAGGTCCAGGTATTCCACGACATTTAGTCACCTAGCAGAAATCAAAGCTGTTATATTACAAATACCGGAGTCACAAAATAATAAGTATTTGTTCGCTGTGTTCTTTTTGTAAACCTGAAAGCCTTAGAAAAATCTGGATACAAGTGAGGCACATTTAAAGCTCCTAGTTTCCACGTTTTGGAACTTTGTGGTCATCAATTGAAATATTAATGGGATTTTGACAAAGCTTTGAAGATATTTATTGCAAAGCCAATGAAGTTGAAATTCCGGAAGAGTTGGAAGGCCGAGATTAGTTTCTGGAGTCCCTAATCTTCTAACGCAATAGTTTATTAACTAAAGCTATAAGTTGGGGTGGAGCCAAAACAAAAAATTTTTTTTTGCTTAGCCTAGGAATAAAATCTGTAGATTATAAAAAAATAAAATTTTTGGACAAAAAAAAATTTTTTTAACATCTAGAAGCCAGTTTTAAAGTAAATTTTCGAGTTAAAAATTTTTATTTCGTAAAAAATGTTTGATAAGTGTTCTAGAAGCTGTGGGGAGTCCATTTTTTGGCCAATTAAAAGTTATCAATTTAAAAAAAATTTGTGTGGTCATTATTGCGTTAAAATAAATTTTGAGTCAAAAACCATCACATTCCATAATTTTTATATAAATGTAAAGAGCTTAAACCAAAAATAATTTTTTCTTGTCCAAAAAAAGTTTTACTCGACATTTACTTTAAAATTGAGTGCGCCGCCTCTAGATGTTAAAAAAAATTTTTTTTTGGCCAAAAATTTCAAAAAAAAATTTTTTTGTCCAAAAATTAAAAGAAATTTTTATGGTCAAAAAAATATTTTTTTTTTTGGTCTACAGATTTTACCCCCAGGGTAAGCGGTATTCCTCCACTAGCTGTACATTTCTAAAGCTTATTCAGATGGCTCACCGATATTATTGTAAGAAATACTTGTACAACTCACAAAAGCAAAATGAAACGGAATTCGGCAACGGTATTACGTAAAATCAAACACAAAAACGCCAGACTTTATCAGCTGATTTAAATATTGCCACACACACTTACGACATGCCCAAATCCATATGGCAACACGTGAGAGGCGCTTACGAACATTTCATTTAACGGCTTGAACGATCGGTGGTGCACTCAACGTCTTCGCCGTTTTCGCCGTTTTCCTCATTGCCGCTGTCGTTGTTGGTACCTGAGCTACGCCAGCTTCTTATCGAAATCTGCACAAAATTAATTACAATCGGCGCATATCAATCAATTCAGCGCAGCCAACGGCTGACCGCAAGCGGACTGTCTGCCTGCTGGTGGTTGGCGCGTATAAAAATTTATTGACGCTTATTAACAGATAATCAGTTGCATAAAAGACGGCCAAGAAATAAATGCAGCGTTGGAGAAAGCAAGCAAAGTGCTCGATCGAATGACTCAAAACCGAAATATCAGCCACAACGAGTATACCTTTGTAGCAGTGTTGCATTCGCTGTGGACACAGGCTAAAATAAATGATCGAAGTTTCTGCAACTTAAGTTTGCTTATTAAACTGCATTAAGATAATTGAATTGGCTAATAAAAATTATGCTTTCGCACATATGCGAAACGATCGCGTCGAGAGAAAATGTGAAGAAACCATACAAACATATATGTGAGAATGTACATATTTACATATACATTTGTATATATACTGGTATACGTAATATACAATACAAAAAATAAAATTTGCTACACCAAAATCGTTTCGAATTTTTCTGGCAATATCGGTGTGGTTGCACAATAAAAGTGGTGTACGTTACACTCAAAGTTTCGCACAGTGTTACAAGGAACTGATAACGTAATAGCTATTTTTATACCTTGAACTGGGTATATTAAATTTGGCACGATGTTTGGAACACCCAGAAGGTAACATCGGAGACCCTATAAAGCGTATACATAAATGATCAGTCTTACGAGATGAGTTTCTTTGGCCATATCCGGCTGTTTGTCTGTCTGTCGGGATATACGCGAACTAGTTCCTCAGTTTTTGAGATATCGATCTGAAATTTTGCACACGTCTTTATTCCCCAAAGCTTGGTCATTTATTGGAACCGCAATTTACTAGATATCTTCACGAAATTTATACATACCTATAGTTACTATAAGAAATGCACCTGTTAAGGGTAAATGCACCTGTGAAGAGGTTAGTGGATAGATAACACGAAGAAGAAGAATAAAATATTGAGCTTCTTTCAAAAGCGGATAAAAGAAACTGTAACTTTTCTGCTGCTGGAAGAGAATTACTTGCTAATACATCAACATTCAATGTCATTATGTCTTTGCTACTTCTAGATATTTTAAGCTTTGTTTAACAAGCTCGAAACATTTTTTTAGTGTTTATGTGAGAACGAGCTGGATCACTGTTCTGCTTCTGTGTTCTAGCGCTGGACCTTTGGACCACGAGTGAGTTTAGCAGCCGTGGTTCGACGACCAGCTCCTGTGCGACTGTGAGATCTTTCTGGCCTAGTGTAGAGATCCACTAAACTACTTGCTCTCAGCATGGTTCATTTTGCAGCAATCTCAGGAGTTCTTACTGGACATTGTTCAATAGGCATCCATGAGGTAAGGCTAAATATCTTATCGGACGCTAAAGTTCAAAGTTTATGGAGAAAGGTGAGGTAGAAACCAATATGAATGAACGTTACTTGGCGTGCTTTAAAGAGGAATTAACATTTTATGCATTATTGCAAATAACTAAATATTAAAATGCTATATTTTCGAGAGCGTAGCAGTTAGCAAACTCCTCTCTTTTTCTTCTCTACTGCTTACCTCTCTTCTATCCCTTATGAATTATTTTTATCAATTATTCATATTTTATTTCATGTTTATTTGATTTCACCACTGAACACTGTGTAGCGCCCAGAAAAAGAACCAGCTCGCATCTCTTTCCGTAGGTGCTGTTGAGTGCGCAGTCATAATTCTGGGAAAGTCACTGCCAAGGTAAAATTCCACGAATATTCACAATTGTTAGCTTGCCTCGCTTTTTCTATGCGATGCTCATTTGGCCACGGCCGTTTTGTTGGCGTTGTTGCGGCCTTTGCTGTTGCCATTGTTGCAATGAAGGGCGGCACCGTTGTTCCATATCGTGATCGATCTGCTGACTTTGACTTCGATCCCTGCACAATTTCCGTTGGCGATTTATGCACTGCGTAGTCACACACACACACTCAAGTAAGTTTGTGCGGATGTAAGTTCGATTTTTGGTGCTTTTTGGTTTTGTTTACTTTGTGGTGAACAATAAAATTTTAATAAATACCGCAAACGCAATTTCCAACGACGGCGAAACAGTCGCAATTCTTGTTCGCCTTTGTATGCGATTTTAAATTGGGCGAAATTTTATTGTATTTATAAAGTGAAAAAGGTCACGCGGCGATTGTGTGCGAAGGAAATGCCTTTTTTATTACGCTTTTTATGCCATTTGTGTTGTTTTTGTTGTTGTTGTTGCTGCTGCCGCCCATTCAATGCGGCTTGTTGACTCGGCTTGGCCCCTTTTAATGGCCCGGACACGTTGCAACTCCCTTTAAGTTGTCATAATCTGTTGCAACGTCGATTGGATTTCAATATGCACACACTCGTGGCGGTTAAACAAGCACAGGTACAATATACATATACCTATATACCGTTGTGTGTAGTTACGTGCGCATGCAAACAAGCAGAGCTGTAAAGATAAATATTTGCAAAGGCAGTTTTGCAACTATAAAGCAAATACACGTGCACAATTGGTGAAATAATATAAAAAAAAAATATCGATATGCAACGGCCGCTTGCGAACCATTTTTACAGTTCCGCTTGTTGTTGTTGCTGTCATGTTTATTGTTGCTGGTGCGACTGTTGCCAGTGTAATTACATTACATATACAATAGCTGTTGTTGTTGCATGTATGTGTGTTTGATTAATAATTCAACCAAGTGTGTGTGTTTGTTGACGGCCGAGCGATTGTTGCGTGGAAGCGACTGTCTGCATGTTGTAGTGGGTGTTGCCATGCTAAATACCAGCGACACAGATCAACGGGCCAATAACTGCAGCAATGCCAATAAACTGCTGCATCAGCGATGCGCGAGTCGCTCCACTCGATACAATAGTCGCTGCAACGGCAACAACAACAACAACAGAAACAACAAATGACTGTCATAATTTTTGTGCGCGTACCGTTAGCAATGGCGTTGGGCAGCCAAGTGACAAGGCGCGAATGAATGGTGGCTGCCTGAGCTGCAGTAGTGGAAGAGAGAGAAAGTGAGAGAGTGCAGGAAAGAGGCAAAAGAGGAAATGCAGCGGTTTGTCGCGTGTTGTTTGCATGTCACAGCGCTCGTTGCATATTGCATGAAAAAATTAAATTTTTGGTAATAACTATTGAAGTTGCTGTTATTGACTCTCCGTTACTTGAATAGTTGTTATTGTCTGATTGCTGGCGATGCCAAAGATCACTTGCTGTTCTTTCTGGTGATATGGACACACACACACACTTTTTTTTTGCATTGTGTATTGGCTTGCGAAAAGTTCTCAGTGTGGAATGCAATGGAAATTGTGGAAAGGTGTGCACATAACGGCAAAAATTAAAAAAACAACTACAACAAGCCATTAAAGTGAGTTGAAAGAACTATAGAAATGGACACAGGTTCGAAAATTCCTAAATACCTAAAAATGTGAAAGATTTTGTGAAACTATGGTAAAATTGTAAAAGCTGAGTGAACTCTAATATATACTGTTTTAAGGACTTCGAATCCATCAGGACATTGCTAAGCTATCTTATTAATGGAGGTATGCTGAACTTTTGTTTAGACTAAAGTTTCGGTAATTGGGGCACACTTAGTGTGACAAACTAAAACAGAGCGATTTTTAAGAAAAAAACTAGGTTAGGTTGGATGGCTGATCCCTCAGCATACATACAGTCCTTTGTAGAGCCGGACGAAAAACTAATGAAGTTGGATATCAGCTGTCGGCAAAAACGCCCTGCACCTCTCACAGATCTGTTTAGGTGTTTTGTTTTTATTTTTGCTTTTCCACCCCAGTGCCTAAAAGTATGAGATCCGAGATATTTTTGCCTTGATATCGCAAAATATACGTGACATTGAAAGAGCAAATGTTGAGAGAATTTTATCTCATCTTCTTCCTACAATCATTGCGAATGCACAGCTGCTGGTAGTTGACCAACGCTTGCTGATCTGGTCTGAGGCCCAATAGTACAGTAGTGAATCACATGAAACCAACGGAACTCCTAACCGTTCCCATTCCGCAGCTATTGACACTGAATTTGTTTATGCGCTTGCTGGGACAGGTACTTCAGTCCCAATAACTACGGAAAAAAGTACTTTATTCATTCTTTTAAAATTAATTAAGATCATATTTGTACGTATTTTAAGAATACACAATAAAATTTTTGAAGAAAAAACTGAAATATTTTTCAAGTTACAAACGATCTCTAAAGGCGTAAAAAAACGTTGCTACCCTGCAGGAATTTCTGGCTTCTCCAGAGATGAGCTCTAAAAATCGAATTTTCTACTAAAAGATACTTGCAATGATCTACTGTCGAAAAAATCTGATTTTCAGAAAACGGCAGCATTTAAAAAAAAATCGAATTTTTCTTTAAATTTTGGCTAGCCAAATTCCAATTTGTGTTAACTATCAGATTATAGATAACGATTACAAATTTTATTTTAATTTTATTATTCAATCCACAAGTGCTACGGGTTTCATCTTTTTTTAAATCGTGCGGAAATATATACATACATATGTGCTATATAAAACCTGATCTGATACGTATAATATGCATAAAAAAATATTATGAATTACAACAACACGCATAACGATGGTATCAACTACATGGATCAGTTTAAATATCCAATAAATCTGCAAAAATATTCGTCGAAACGCAACAACAATGACAAAGCACGTTGTGCACTCCCCGAAGTATGACTACACAGTACAACAACGATAAAATGCAATGTCAAAACAAGTATAACGGTCACTGTGATGGCCGTGATCGCCAGCATGCAATGAGGCTGCACCCAAAGGGTAACACCTGCTATGCAGTGCCACAACAAATGCGAAGAGGCCAATAACAATGAGTGGCATACAATACAATTACATCTTACAACAAGCAGGGTACTAATATTCAGTAAATACGTGCATGTGTGTGTATGTGTGACTGTGTTGACGCTGTCAGCAGAGCAATTTTCGAAATGTCTTAATTTTCCCGCAATGCACTTATTCGAGTTTTTCTTGTTGTTTTTGGGCGCAGTTGAGCTTGCCACTTATCAGAAAATATATATACACACTCATGCCAGCGCTTATTTGAATATGTGTGAGTAGACGCATAAGTAAATATGTGTTCGTTGTATGTGCGCGCATGCGGCAACATGAAGTGGGAGCCATCAGTGAGACGGACTGGTGAACTTGCGAACCGACTGACGGCTTCATAACATATCATTTTCGTTTTATTCCTTGATTGACTGAGTGGTCGCCCAACCGCGCTTATATAACACTTAAATGTTACATATACATACATACATTTATCTTATATATGCATATGCGTGTGTGTCCACTGACACCAGCCACTCAATGTCAGCTGCTCGACGCGATTTGCAAAACTTTGTCGTTGTTGCTTTTATTACTCACATTTTTATTGCAGTTATTTTTATACCACATATACGCGTATAATTTGTACAGCCAGTGTTGCCATCTTGCAGTGCCACATCGCTTAAGGCTTCCTGCTCGCAGCCCAGCGCTCGGCCCTGCCTTCTTTTCTCCTTTCGACTTTTGAACTGTTATTATGTCTTTATGCCTGTCGTCCACACTTCTGTCGCCACCAACAACAATGTAGCTATTTACAACAACTTTTTTCTTCCACTTGTTGTTGCTGCAGCGGTTTATTGCCGCCACATACTCGTACATTCAAGGCAAGTTGCAAGGTGCGCGCCCATTTTTATTCGCTGATTGCCTGCTCTTAACTGCGCTACACCTTCTTCACATGCAAAATCGCAGCAAAACTCTATGAACGGCGTCATCTTTGAGCCTCGCGCTTCGCCCAAATGGCCAGACCACGCCACGCCAACAACAAGCCGACACATTCGTCATTATTTTATTTGCAGCTGCGCATGTTATTGTTGTTGTAGTTGTAGCTGGTGTTGGCGTTGCGGTGCGATATGCGCAACACTTTAGTCTCGATGGCCGCTGATGTACGTCGAACTGCGCACCTCCTCTCCCTCCCACAACGAAGTACTTCACTCTCTTTGCCATTGCTTTCTTCTCATCTATGATTTACCTCTTATCCTTTATATCTTTCTTAATTTTTTTGCCTGAACAGGTTCCCAGTGCTTTGGTTTTTCTGAACGTTCGCTGGCTGTTCGTTTGTGTGTGTGTGTTTGCAGTAAGTATGCCCTGCGGGCGCCGTCAACAAGGCAATTGTTATGGGTTAGGTTTATCATTTATTTACATAAACGTTGATCCTTGAAAGCTATCGCAGTTGAGAGAAAATTATATGCGATTTTTATGGCAAATATAATCTGTGTGTGCTGTATTTTTTTTTTCGGTTGTTGGATAAAAGAAATTATAAAAGACTGACGAAAGAAGTTAACAAGGCTAGAATTTAAAACGAAAGCTGATCAGTGGTATTTAAAGATTAATGAGCTTACATATATGTGCTTGTCATACAAAACCTAAAAAACCGGAACCGCAGAAGTGTTTTGGGAAGCCTACTTTATCACGAACACAAGTATTGGAGTGGAACAAAACATTTAGTTAAGTTATCAAAACCCTGCCTCATGCGAGTTGGAGGGACAGCAGAGGAACTCAAGATTAATCGACTCATCACATTTTGGTTAATGTTTTGGGTATAAGACGAGTCAATGCTAGACTCGTACTAAAAGACCTGTATCATTACTGGTGACGAGTCGCTGAAGGCACTGAAGGTAATCACTGCCGAGGCTTATAAAAAGTGCACGGAAAATTAAGTAAGCGTTGTACGGAGCCTTTCTTGACACGAAATTTGTAGTAAAATATTTGAAAATTGTATGTTAGTCCGGGTCAAATTTGATCAGATGGCATATTACGTGAACCTTTGAGAAGGTGATTGTTGCATAAAAGCGGGACGAAACACCCACAATACGGCTTAACTCGAAAACACATTAAATGTTGAAACTCCCCGTTCCCTTAAATCTTTTGAGTGTACACGTCATAGTTTATAAGAGCTATGTCAAGCCGACTCTACAAGATGTTGAGTGGAAATACGAGAAATCAGGCTGAAACCATACAATTTCCGCTAGCTGTTTTCCGATTCAAAGAAGGTTAGAAGCCACAATATAAATATACTATCTAAAAAGTTGAAGTCGGCTATATCACATTTATCGAATATCTATATATATATTTTCAGTGATATATGAGATACCATATATTTATGATATGATGTGTGAACGTGTACCTTCATACTGTGGTTTTTTACGAAAAATGGGAGAAGTCGGTCCAAACCTTCTTTAAGTTTGTATATCTACTTACTTCCATATAATATCACTAGAGAGAGAAAACCAAGTACCGAACTTTTCTTGAAAAAAAAAATTTATTTTCACAAACTCAAACTTTTATTTCACAACTTCTATTTCGCTCGGGATCATCCTTTAAAGGTGTGCTGGGTGGTGAATGGACATGGGTTGTATAGTGTGTTGAATGATGTTTTGTGGATTGCGGTACGGTGAGTAGTAGGGAATGTTGGGTGCGATGCATGGTAAGTGTTATAAGGATGTTGCGGGATTACACATCATTAATCGTGTGAACAAATTTCTTTAATAAATAGTCTTTCCTTACATTTTCGAAAACATGAAGCACGTTGAAAATTATCATGTAACCGGTCACGGGTGGAATCCAACGAAAAGCAGTTTGCTACTTCTTTTTGGATACCTTGTGTGATACTCTAGAATCGAATGAAGGTTACTTAATAAGGCAAAAATATATTTTATGAAGATCACTATCTTGATTTTGACCGATCAGTTTGAATGGTAGCTAAATGATATAGTGATCTGACTTAAATAATTTCTTAGGAGATTACAGCGTTTTCTTTTACAATAATTTATAACAAACTTCGAGAATATACATAATTAGTCAAACAAAAAAATTTGCCAGATAAGTACTTGATGTCGATCGATCGGTTAGTCCGTATGACAGCTATATGCTTTAGTGGTCCGATATCGGTGGTTCCGACAAATGAGCAGCTTCTTGGGGAGTAATGGACGTATACATAATTTCAGATTGCTTTCGCACTAAGACTAAGGGACTGGTTTGTGTCTGTGTTAAGAGAACAACAACAAGTAATAAATTTTTTACCATACTCGCGCACTGATCCGTTGCTCTCGCTGCTCCTAGTTGTTTGGATTGTATGGTTCCTGTTCCGGGTACATGTACTATCAAAATTATATATGGGGTAGATTTATATAGCAAAAATATTAAAATTCAAGTACAGAAAGCATTTTGTATGAAATGGAACAAAGTATGCTAAGATATCTAGCACATATGAGTATTCATGTTAGAAGTCGACATTGTTGGCGTCGTCAATTTTTTACGTCACTATTTCATAAGACAATTAAAGCAATGCTTCCCATTGCACTTTGATTTCAATGAAAATAACAAACTGTTTTATTAACTTAAAATTGCTAAATGAACTTAATCTATCGGCAACACTTTAATCTATTTTTGAATGAGCTGAAAAGATGTTTCAAAGAAATCGCATATTTTACAATAGAAAGCAAGAAATAAGTAAATGTGTACCATGTATTTGTGAAGCCAATAAAAATTATAATAGTTTGCCACAACTTGCTATTCAAGCTATAGTTTTTTTTAGAAAAGCTAATTTATGGATTTACATTGATGAAAGCGCCTACACACAGTGTGAATAATACTCTGCTTAGATATACTATATGAATGTGTTTGTGTGCATTTATACTTGTAAATATGTATGCAGCATGCAAGTGAGCAAAAGCCTTAATTGGAAAATACCGAAAGCTGAGATGTTTGTGTGCGCATAGTAGTTGCACCTATAACAACAACGTTTATGCTTATGTGCGCCTCTGTTTGACCATAACAACAGATTTTGTGTGGTAAGCAAAAATAGCAACAAAAAAAAAAAAACAAGAAAGTTTATGCCAAAAATCAAATAACAACAGTGCAAAATGTGTGTGTGTGTGTGCGTGTGTGTGAAACGCTTCCTCGTTAGCAAATCACAACCTACACACTGAGGCCAACAACAACAGCAACAGCAATGGCAACAAAGCAGCATTAGTAACACAATTTACTAGGAAATCAAGACAAAGCAAGACAAGGCCCTCTCTCTCGTGGCGATACTAACGCCGATGCTGTGGCAGACAAGTCCAGTTTGGGCGAACTGTTAAAAGTTTGCAATGCATTTGCTCACAGCTTAGTATCTATGTAATAATGTATGTGTGTCCGGCTGTATGGTGTTGAAGGAAGTACCATAAGAGCCTTCATAATAATTTTTTGTAAAGAGAATTCATCCAATCAACATTCATAACCGAGTGAAGGCCATGCTAAAAACATCAAATCACGCAAATATATATGTACATATGGATGAATGCCTAGATGTAAGTATGTATGTGTATTTAGGAACACTTGTATATATGTATGTTGCATGAATGTGTATATTAAATAGTTCTTGGTTTGAAGAATGAATATTACATAGTTTATAGTGAGGTCTCAGGATGCTTAGAATCACAAGGCTATTGTTACTTTTTTGTGAGAATATCATTCCACTCGTCCATACATAAATATATACAAATATGTATATAGATATGGTGTAGGGGCGTTTGTGTCGTCGTAACCGAAGAGGCGTTCATGTGGTATGTTGCGAATGGTTTATGTTGATTAGATTTCACTTTGTCTGCCAGCAGTTGAAAATGCATTAGCAACCACAAGCATACTCATACATACATACGCATATATGTGTGTGCGCATGTATGTGTAATACGGGCGAAAATACAAAGCTTACTGACCGATGCGTTTCTGGCGAATTCGACATGAATAACTAGTTCACATCAATATCGTTCTATATGTATGTAGGGCATTAGAGTATAATCACATATGTACATACTTGTATATTAATATATTTATATGATTACATGCATGATTTTGGTTTAATCTAGGAGGATGATATTCATAAGTGCACACATATACATACATACATATCTATTTGAATTTTCCGCGTATGTTTCGAAGTGAATATTTAAGAACGACAATAATACTCTAGTCAAATATGTTGAAGACGCTATCCAAAAATTTTCTTGACTTAACCGATATTGACCTTCAAGAGAACAAGTGCTATCACTGCCGAGGTACACGTAGAGAAATCGTTTAAGTGGTTACATATACTCACTTGTGAATTTCGAAAAATTTAGTATTTTCGCATATATGCAGTTAAACACGGGAAATAGTTTCGGAGATATGAGCGTATTTGAAAGAATTTTTTAAGATCGGGTTCCAAAACTTTAAACACGCTTTTCTCAAAACACTGTTTTCAGAGACGATGAGAAAAATTTTCTCCGAAACGGCTGGACGGATCGACTTTACATTTCCACATGATTTTCAGAGATTTATTTATCATGTAATTAACGAAGGAATAGGATTTTTGACAATAATTTCGAATTTTTAAGCCACTCTGATATGTAAATTTTTTCACAAAAAAATTATTTTGTTTTCTAGAAAGTCGCCATTTTGTTCAAAATCAAAACTTTGATTATTCCTTCGATTATTGCGTGTATACATCTAAAGCATTTATATCTTATTTGGTGTTTGGATTTGAGATAATCGCAGAAAAATCTTCTTCACTGCCAGACAGATTTTTTTAGAAGTCCTCCTGGAGATCGGCTTCGGTATCAAGGGGTTCCAAAATAAATGCAAATATTAATATTTTTTTATAAATTAAAATACCTCTTCGAAAAACTAGTCCGTTAACTCATGCTTATTATCTAATAAAAATTGTTCTTACAGCGCCAAATATCGTTGGATTCCCAAGCCTTGATTTAGTATACTTCTCTACATTTTAATGAAAGCTTAAACAGCATTTGAAGTAAGTATCCACAAACTCTCTTGTATCGAATTTAACTTCCTGACTGTTCCTGGTTTCACATGTAAGTTTTTTGACTTGAGACAGCGCTGCAACATAGCGAACAGTGTAATAGCAAGTAGAAGACGAATTACCAATCCAAGTGTATTTGCAATTTAATCGCAAAACGGTTTGACAATTAATTTATAAAAGCTCTAAGATAGTCGAAAGTCAAGCTACATGAATCATTTGTTAGTCCGCTCCATGAGCTTTTGCTGAGCTGAGAAAATTTGATAAGATCCCGTTTATAGTAAGTGGCAGGGACTGTCAGTGGTTAGAGAGGAAATTTTACTAAGTTTACTAGGTACATAGCAACCTATTGAGATCCTGAGCGACATGTTTCTGTATGTATCACGTGATTACACTTTCTCACTGATTATACTTTCAGCTATTATATAATAATAGTGCAAAGAAACAATTATCTTTAGTATTGAAAATATTTAGAATTTAGTAAACATTTTGAATTAAAGTATTTTATTCTCAAACTTTCCATTCCATTCAGCACACTTCAGGTTGCTGTGTACTTGAATTACCGAAATGTCCAATTTAAGATCTCATCCCCCCAGACTATCAAATCACATAAATAACTCCAACTACATAATCTACTCGAAATGAGAAAATATTTTTGAACAGTTAATTTATTTCTCCGCATGAAATAATCAGTTTTACTGATAGAATATAATATATAAGTGTCTATGTGTGTTTGCAAAGCTATAAAGGATATTAGGGATCTTGTGTTATTTGCTTCATAAATGGATTCTCAGCATAATAAAAATATCCTTAGCGCAGTTTTATTGCATTGGAGGTAAATATTTGCACTGAAACAAATATTTGTGCAACACACACACACACACGCAACCAAATATGTACATGTATATATATATATATATGTACACTTAGCTTTATTATAAACTTTTCTGAGGTATAACAATCTCAGCATGAATTCAAAGTGGAAATGTGTATTTGTATGTACTTGTATGTATATATGTATGTGATTGCACAATCATCGTTCCGAATATCCGAAATACCTTTGCAAGTTGTCCTTTTTCACTGGTGATTACGACTT